>NW_004955425.1:21587707-21643935 GCF_000276665.1 Chinchilla lanigera | reverse complement strand
GCCCGCGGTCCGTCAGTTCTCCCCCGCCCCTAGCGGCGGCCGACGGGCGGGGCGCGCGCCGCTGCTCTGCCGGCTCGTGGCCCGCTGCCTGGCGATACAGTCCCCTCCGCGCCCCTCGCCGACCGCCCGCGCTGTGCCTCCATCCTCCACGCAGGAGGACCTTTAAATAGCAACGTCAGCGCGCTCTCGCTGCCTGCACGTCACCCGCCGCTCACGTCACCGGGGGCGGGGGGGCGGGGGTCGGGATGATGTCACGCGACCGGAAGTACTGCTAAATTAGGGAAGGTGCGGAGGGAGAAGGGCTGGTCGGTCTCGTCTGTCCCTACCTGCTTGCTCTGCTTCTTAAAGGCCAAAGCGCAGGAGACACCCCGAGAAGATTCGAAGGAGGAAGGGGCGGGAGGTGCAGAGTTCCTTGCAGCAAATGTGCCAAGCGCGAGTGAATCATTCATAGCAACAGCCATCTCTTTGGCAGCAGCGTCCCCGGGATCCGCGAGCCCCCGCCGGCTGCAAGGTGTGGGAGGCCGAGCCTGGTCGCCCGCGGTGCAGACGCTTCCAGCCAGACTTGGGGAAAATCGCCTTCACCCTAGGACCTGAGTACCATTGCGGCCACAGCCTACTTGTAAACGTACTTTTTTCTCTCTGATTACCTAAATCACGGACGAGTAGAGTCGAGTCGTGGACAGTGTTAAGGAAGATGGTAACTAAAGTGGAGGAAGGCCAGCGAGTGATCAATAAAATGTTTTCATATTTAAAATAGCAATGGTCTGGCATGGGATAATGAGTCAAATTCAAATGAAGCAGTTCACTAAGATAATTATGATCATACCCATAGCAGATGGCAATGAACACTCATTTGTGGTTTAACAAGAATATGAATTGCAGTCTGAAAATTAAGAAAAACCCCAAATCCTTTCTTATTAACGAACATTTATTTTTGTCTTTAATAGTTTTCACTGTTGTAAGTACAGTATCGTAAGTATGTTGTTTTTTTATGAGTAGTCAGCTATACGTTTGCAGCCATCTGTGTATTTGTGTCCATAAAAAATGAGTGCTCTGCAACCTGTAAGTTACTATAAAGTTTTTAAATGGCCTCATTGTTTTAAGAGTTTAAGTACATTCAAGTAAAAACTTCGATTTTATTTGACTTGATAATTAATACATGAAAATAACATCATGACACACTGCCAATGGCCATTACTATTTCAGTTAGTCTACAAATTCATTAACCATATTTTACAAACCAATGTCCAGATACACCAGTTTGACATTAGGCAAAGTATTTGAAATCTGAAGTTACCAGGAAAGCAACGACATGGGATCACCAACCTATGAAGTCATTGTTAGAAAACTGCTAAGTCAATATCCATGCAATTCAAATTAAAGGAGCTAAAATCTACATATGGTTTTCAAAGAATGTTTTTTAATGTTAAATAACTCATATGATTCTTAATTAAGGAACACTGGTTTTGCAACCGTCTGCATCAATCTTTTCTTGCTCAAGTTAGGTGCCCAAGATTAAAGGACACCAGTACAAGAAAGTTAAGACCAATCTGCAACCTTCAGGCTGTCTAATCATCTTCATATTATACAATCATAACCTCATGTGAAGCTTGAAATATTGAAATTAGTGAGGTTTTTTAAAAAGACGATAATGAAAGGTTAATAAAAGCAAATTTCTGCTTGCCAATTTGTCTAATGTATATTATTGCCATACTAATAGAAACTTGTACAAGTTTATATTTCGGACAAATGAAGCTTCTTCTGCATAATATATTGAAATAATAAAACTATCATTCTTCAAATAATGTCATTACTTGGCCCCTGCAAGTTAAAATACAAATTGTGTCATTATTCCACAAAAATTTTCTCTGCAGTTTCCTATCTGAACTAAGTAATTTTCTCTTTCCAGCTATTTCCTCCCATGTTAAAGCTCTCACTTTACCATTTTCAAACACTTCATTCGACCCTTTCAGCGCACCATCTCATTTACAGTCTTTTTTCCCAATCTTCAGCCAGTTGTCAAAACAGCTTATCAGCTGCCTTTGTACCTTCAGAATGCTAACCTTCATTAGTTTCTACTTTTCATAGTGATGCTCTGGTTTCTTCCCAGCTGTCTTTTGTCAACTGAAGATTGAGAGCAACTATTTTTTGCGTAACTCTAATGCTGTACCGTGATAGTTTCCCGAAGTTTATGTGATTACATTGGCCTACAAATCCACAGAAATCTACCTAGAATTGATTGATTTTTTTTTCCAGTTTGTGTGGGATTAGTATATGGGGAAGTACATATATGTCCATATTTCCAAAGGTATAAGTAAAACTTTGAAACACTTTATGTAATATGCAGGAAGAAAAGCTCTTGAAGCAATTCCACTAGTTTCCAGCTGTCAGAGAACCATTCTGGGGCTTTCCATCTATAAATAAATATCTTTATTCATAAAATGAGCTGATACAATCCAAATTCTGGTCATGATTTCCCAACCCTAATTCCTTTGTATGTTTTTTAAAGTTATGCACTTCCTAGAAAGTAATGTATTTTCTTTTACCGGAAAAGGGAAAAAGTACTTTAGCAGCATTTCAAATTTTTAACAGTTCCTGTTTCCCACTACACACTGACAATTTGTGGGCCGGTTTATGAATACCCTCTGATTTTAGAATCTGTAGGCGAAGGCATCTGTTTAGTTACAAAGTTTACTTCCATGCCCTTAATAGGAAATGGCGTTCAATGGATGTTCAGAGATTGGTTGCAAGGTCTGTCTTTGTCAATGAAAAGGCACTCATCAGGAAAAATTTGCAGGAAAGAGAGTTTGAATCAGATTTTATTGTTAATTGATTCACAGTAGATAATAGCAACTCCCTTTTTTTAAGCTCCTCTTTTTAATTACCAAATACCACTCTCATTTCAAATAAACTCAGAAATATAAATAATAAGTAAAAAGATAGCTCTCCGTACAATAAAAATCTCAAGATTCCTAGTTTATGACACGTAATTATGAAGAAACTAAATAACTGGCAAAGACTAAATCTAAAAATGAGGGGAAAATGAAAGAGTTGTAGGAAACAGTCTGTCCGCTGGACTCTCCAAAATCATCCCCATCCCCACAGTTTGGCTGACCCAGTGCACTTCAGAATGTGTTTGGCTTGTACAGAACCATCCTTTATTATTATTACTAATGTTCTCAATAGGAACTAGTACGCAATCTCTTCAAGAAAAGCAAAGTCAATTTAAAAAAAGAAAAGAGCAGTCTCAAGGGAAAACTACAAGTTTGCTGTCTCCACATCAGAAAGGATAAGCTTTATTCTTTCAAGAGCATCTGCAGAGTGGTGGAGAGAGAGAAGTTGGAGAATTATCCACAGGAAAACTATGATATAGCACATAGGAAATGGTCTCATAGAGCTCTCTTCTCGTCTGGTTTTTACTGTAAAATCATTGATCATTTTCCCCCTATAGTCGAAGAAATACAAATGGTACTAGACTGGTGAAAGAAGACACCAGAAAGTTCTCAGTTATGTGCTATTGAGGGCCTGGGTAGAATAAAATTAGATGAAACTGTGATACAACTCTATGTAAGTTTTTTTTTTTAACATTCTGGGGCTAGAGGACTTTTGAAAAAATGAACTGGTTTAACTTTGGGTTGTTTGGTTAGTTGGCTGAGTGATTATTTTAAGCAACAGAGAACAGACTAGAAAAACAAGCAGCTCTGCAGAAAACTACAGTAAAAAATGTGGAGTAAAGCTTGTGCTCTACCTGTGCAGTTACTTCAAATGGAATGCTGTGGAAGCTGATTGCCATGGCAACCAATAATCTTTTTCCTGAATGGGGGAACAAAACAGCCATGAGGAAAATATTTAAACAAGCTACCTCATTTTGTGACTCTTTTGGTGCTCGCTAGGATAAAAACAACACCAAAGGCATTCAGGACAGCCATGTTTACGAAAGGAAATTGCCTTTTTTTTTCAAAGAGATGAAGCCAAGGCAGAAACGCTGAACTATTTCAAAGACAGATGAGGCTCTAAGGCAGCAATTACAGAGTCTAAAGCAGAGCACACTTGCTGAAGACTCTGACACAGCTATGGCAAGCAGAAGCGATACCAGAACCTGTGCTGAAGGTGCTCCTCAGAAGAAGAGATCAGCAAGAGTCTCAGCATTTGAGGGTTTCAGCCATAATATTTTATGAGTTATTTGTGAGGCTTTTTATTTTGTTTTATTTTATTTCTTTAAATCTGGTTCTAAATTGCAATTGCTTTCAGTATTAAAAATGGAAATGATAAATATATCTGTAAGGTTTTCTAGAGAAAAAATCCAATAGGATATATTGAGATATAGAAATAGAGATGCTGACCAATCAGTAGATAGATAAATGGAAATTTATCCCAGGGTTTGGCTCATATGATAATGAAAACTGGGGATCTACAAATTGGGGAACTAGGGAAGCTGATGATACAAGTCACTTTCTATCCAAAAGGCTTGAGCACCTGGAGTTCTGATCTCGCACACAGATGACTGTTCCAGCTCCAGAAGAGAGGCAGAATTACCCTTTTATCTGCTGTTCTGTTCTAGCCAGGCCCTCCACGGATTAGATGGTGTGTGCCCACACTTGTACAGGTGGAGATTCCTTATCAGTTCGTTTGGTGAAATGCCAGACTCTTCTAGTGTTTGTCCTTGGCTCTGTTAATATGGTGTGTTACATTTACTGATTTACATATGTTGAACCACCCCTGCATCCCTGGGAGCCAGACTCATCTAGAATGATACATCTAAAAGCAATGCTTTACCAGCTATCAGGGTATCCCTTAGCCCAGTCAAATCGACACATAAAATTAACCATAACAAGATTTATTATTTTAATAATGAATGATCTTATCATTTTTATAACATATCAATAAAATTACCATTTGCCTACATTGATTGAGTCACCTGCTCCTATCTCCTATACTTATAATAAAATCCAAACACCATGCCTTATCCTAGGAGGAACTGTGTGACCTGGTCCCTGTTTTCCTTGCTTACCTTGGTTACCATTTCCTAGGGTGTGGCTCAACCTGTTATCAACTGCTAGGGACAGAAACGCCAGCTAATGGTGATTTAAGCTGTACAAATGTTTTTCTCTGGCATAACTGGAAATCTGGAAGGTAGGTGGTCCTAGAGTTCATTCTGAAGGTCCAGGGTGTCATTAGGGTCCTTTCTATCAATTCATTTTGCCATGTGCATATGCTGTCTTTTAAACCTGGCTTACCACTTTCAAGCTGTTAGAAGGTCATTGTATTTCTAGGCATCATATTCAGACAAAGAGCATTGAAGGCAAGAAGGGAGACTGAGAGATTGCCCCCTTTTACCTGTTTTTACCAAAGAGAAAATGTCTTAAAAGCCCCCTCCCAGGTTCTCTCATGTCTTGTTGCTCAGAACTGGGCTATGTGCCCATCCCTAGGTCACTGACACCTCAGTTTTCATGACTGATTTAGACAAGTGATGGTTCATCCCTTAAGTCTGAGCACTATAACAACACAATTAGAGTTTGTACAGCAAGAACAAAGGGACAATGGCTGTCTGGCAGGCAAAGCCACACAAACTGAAGCCACCCTGGTATCCTCGTGGCTCTTCAGATAGGGCAGGCTTGTTGCCAACACAGGGCCTTTCCCTGTTTGTGCCTTCTGCCTGGAGCATCGGTGTCCAAGATCTTCACATAGTGCACTACTCTTCAGCATTCAGTCCTGTGCTCAAATTACTTCTCAGAAGGCTCTCCACACTTCCTTCATAAAATATCTACATATCCATAATTGCTAATCCTCCACTTAACTTGCTTTATTTTCCTCATAGTACAGTCAACACTGTCTAAAATAATTGCATAGATTCATTAGTTTATTTGTAGGCTACATCCCCTTGAAGGAGAATTTTGTCAGTCTGCTTTGCTAACCCATGTCTAGCACACAGTGGGTGCTCAATAATGTTTACTGGGTGAATGAATTGCTCAGATTTTCAGTTATCCTTAGGTAGAAATTATTTGATTGAGAGAGTTCTTAACTAGTTATTTAGAATAAATAACAAAATGTGCTCTAACTAGAACAAAATGATTTAGAATAGTGGTATGCATTGCTCACAAAATCACTGGGAGGGCTGGAGAGTCTATTTAGGGGAAGTTTCAGAAACCAGAGCTGGTAGGAAACAGGATGCTCAAATTAGGCATTTTGAGGAGTCCTTAATAAAGATGCTGCCCTTTACAAAGGGGTGCAAGGGTTAGGGATCCATAAGCGAGAGGGTAATATCTGGCTTAGCAAGCAATATCTGTGATTTTTATGCCTGAAAGGACCAGAGGAGGACACAGTGGCTGGAGACAGAGGAGGCTGTGGAAGCTGTGTCCTTTGCTCAGGGGTAACAGTCAGCCACAAAGGCCGCCCCTGAGAGGCAGCCCCAGAAAAAAATATCTCAATCTCTCTCTCCTCACACACCACACCTCAGTGGCTCCTGCTAGTGTTCATCTTCTAAAGCTGACACATGGTACTACAGATAGTCATCCTAGGGCAAAGAGCAGGGAAAAGAGTGCAGGGTGGATCTGGAGGGAAAAATGTGAGATACCTAATCCAATTATATTTCATTTGTCAGTTATTAGCTTAGCAGTTAATTTAAAGTGTGGCATGTGGGAAAACAAGCACAGTGGGAATATAAATTGCCCTTAAAGGTATATGTAAGTTTTGACATAGCAAGTCGACTTCAAGAAATATATCCTACAGATATATTTTCTCAAGTGTTCAAAGAAACACGTACAAAGATGTTTTGTTTATTTTAAAATGGAAAAAAGAGGGAACACAATTGCTAGGTCTATCAGTAGAGGACTGACTGTCAAATGCAGCTGTTTAAAAGAATGAGGCAGAGCCTTAATGCTGATGTGGAAAGATGTCCAACACTGTACAGAAGAAACTCGGGATGAATGCAGTAAGCTGTGGCCACCTTGGAGGAGGAGCTGTAGATCTGAGAATCATAGACTGGGATTTTTAAAAACAACTTTTCTCTAGCACTACTTGTATTGTTTGGATGTTTTGCCTTGAATTTGTTATTTTAATAATAAATTATTTTAACATTTTATTAAAAAATGAACAAATGTTTAAAGTAGAATACATTAATTGTAGTACATTAGTACAGGAATAAACAATTGTAGTAGAATATATTAATATACATTCATTTTCCTATTTCTTATCTTTTTTGGAAAAAGACACTCAAGTGTACAAAATACATTTCTAAAAAGAAAAAACCTGGAATAAGCTCTTTTATTGGAAACACTAATTTCTTTTTACTCTCCATTGATGAGACCAGATCTGGATATTTTACTAAAAGATATGCTAATGAGATAGCAGAATAACCAAGTTGGTGGGGACCAAGACAAGGCCATGTGAATGTGCATGAAAGCATATGTTTAATATGTTGAACACAAAATCAAGGGGAGACATGATGGTTTATAGCCAAGCACAGATTGCAGCTGTGTGAATATGTGCTCCATGAGACAGTGAAGGACCAATAGTAAAAATTATTAAAAGGCAAGTTTATGTCCATCTGAGAAAGCCTGAAAAAGCAGTTAGATCTACATCAGTAGAATCAGTTGCCCTGAGCTCTTCTTCAGTAGATTGTTTGGAGGCACAAACTAGCTGTTCGGCCAGTTGTGGGATAACGTAGAAAATGTAGAGTGGACATAAGACCCTAGAGCCATTTTTTATTCCAAGATCTTTGGCAACTCCCTCCCACATCACAGTGGCCCTTTACCATTACTTTCTCTGCACGGACTCCTGCTAAGAACTTACCCCCTCTGGGGTTGCCAGTCTTTTTGCCATTGCTCAGTGTATTTTGTCACTTTTCTCTATTCTTCATCCTCACCCTGAAATCTGCTGAAAATTTCTACTTGCATGTTCCTGTAAGTTGAAATTGCTACAGCAAATTGAGCACTTCAATTCCCTTATTCCTTTGGGACTTTTCTTACTTCCCTACATGATAGTTCAAGCGAGACCTACAGATTTGACCAGGAAAGAAACAACAAGCTCTTCTAAAATGTAGGCAGTTTATTACTTATTCAGCTAGCAAAAGAAAGCACAGTAAAGGTGCCAGTTCTCCTGAGGTAGGATAGAAGAAACAAAATAAGAAGAAAAGAGATAAGGAAAATCAACTAAAAATTGTACTTTGAAGAAGACTGCAACTTCCAGGACCCAGCAGAAGATACTCTAGGTGATCTGTGTCAGCCTTCACTTGGATAAACTGAGCCTCCTTTCCTCCAGGCCCAATACACCCCAGAGTCCTCAACAACACTGCATGAACTTAATTGGCTTAACTGAGAAAGTGAAGAACAGAAACTTAATCCCAAAATAAAGAAATAGGTTGAAAGAATTGAAAGAAGGTGTAAATTACTCATTTTAAAAAACAAAATGAAGTGGGGTGTGGTGGCATACACCTGTAATCCCAGCACTCAGGAGGCTGAGGCAGGAGGATGGTTGAGAGTTTGAGGCCAGCCTGGGCTACAAAGTGAGCTCAAGGCCAGCCTGAACTGCATAGTGAGACCCTGTCTCGAAAAGACCAAAAAAAGAAAGAAAAGAAAAGAAAAAACACAATTCAAACTCAGACCTGTGAAAAGGGCTGGCACTTTTCTAGTGCGTGGGCTACTTTCGCCTGGGTGTTCCACAAAAGAGAAGCCTGAGTGTCCCAGCTGAAAGTAGCCTCTTTCTCTGTCTCTCTCTGTCTCTCTCTCTGTCTCTCTCTTTCTCTATCTCTGTCTGTCTGCTCAGGCCTGCACTGTATTTCTTTGGTGTATACTTTTAAATTTTGCTTAATAGACCCTTCTTGTGCCTTTTTCTGCTACAGGAATCAGTGAACCTTCACACTTATTGTATGGATAGGTTTAGGTTCCTTATCTCAGCTTCAGGAGCCTCACTGAAACCTGTCTGGTGACGCCATGTCCCTTGTCTATAGGAGGACACAGAAAATAGAAAGGGTTGGATGGCAATCAACATAAGTGGTAGGACACTTCTGCAGCTGAGCAGTTGAGGAGACTACAGTTAGTGTGGTCAAAGCAGGAGGTCCATGTAATAAGGAGTTTGGCTGTCCTTGCTCCTAGTTACTTGGAGGTATCCTCTAAATCCTTGGAATTTCCCAAGGGATGGAGTTTCTTTGTTATTGATGGTGAGTCCAAGGACCACATCCGATTTTTGACTCTGGATGGAAGTAGACCACACTATGACTATGTCACTAGAGAGTGTGCCAAGTGATGTCAGGCCAACCTCTGTGGAGCAGCGGAGAGACCGGGAGCAACTAGAGCTTGATTTCAGTCACATGGCTGATGATGTCAGTCAGTTATACCCATGGGAGGCACTCACACTAGCAGCTCTGGACCTGGAGGTTCAGGTGAACTTCCTTGCTCAGTAATCATGCATTGGTGTGTGGAGCAGGTGAAGTATCAGGAGGACGTGGGTGCTTTAAGTCTGGGGCCCTTGCAGGTTTTGTCCTATGTATCTCTTCAGTTGGCCAACCCTGATTTGTATCCTCCATAATAAAACTGTAATCATAGCTGCAGATTTTCCTGAGTTCTGCAAATCATTCCAGTGAAATGTGAGGGCACACTGGGAACCCTGAAGGTTTTAGCCAGTGGGTCAAAAGGTGGGTGGGCTGGGAACATTTGATTTTGTGGCTAACATCTGAAGTGAAGAAGTCCTGTGGAGACCATACCCCTAGCCTATGCCATGTGGAGTCTTAGTTACTTGCTTTATTACTGAGACAATACTCAACACTCACAAATTGAAGGAGGAAAGGTTTATTTGGCTCACAGTTTGTAGAGGTTTCTGGCCACAGCTGGTCACTGTAAGGCAGGGTAACATGGTGGAAGGGTCTGGGTGCTCACCTCATGGTGAAAGCTGCTCACTTCCTGGTATCCAGAAAGCAGAGAAAGGGTTAAGGGAGGAGCCAGGAAGGGAGATACATCCCTGTAGGTCCCACCCACAGGGACCCACTTCTTCTGACTAGATCTCATCTGCTAACAGCAAGTCAGCTATGATACCTCCTAATCCACTCAATTTTCAAAAGGCCTGCCTCAGCCAGGGGTGGTGGTGCACTCCTGTAATCCCAGCACTCGGGAGGCTGAGGCAGGAGGATTGTTGAGAGTTCAAGGCCAGCCTGGGCTACAAAGTGAGCTCAAGACTAGCCTGAACTGCAGAGCAAGACCCTGTCTCAAAACAAGACCAAAAAAAAAAAAAAAGCCTTGCCTCAGTGTGTGAGCCTTCTGGGGAATAAAACATAGGTATAAAGCATAGCATTTGGCCTACTCTGGGTAGTTAGCAGAACAATTGCAGTATAAAGGGAACAGCAAAAAGCTTCAACCTCCGCACACTCCAGGAGATGGTGAGAAACTCCGTGGGGAGCCAGGGCGGTAACTGTGGAATAGCCTTGAAGTGGTCCTCACAAGCCTTCTGTGGCCCCGTGTCCAAGGAGGATCACAAGGCCCTCTTCCAAAACTTATCAGTTCCAGGGAAGCCATACAGCTCGGGGGGTTGCAGGCCTATTTACCAACTGATGGTTGCTTTCATCAAGAGTTGCAGAATCTGAGGCCTTTGCGTTGCTGGCTGGCTTTCTTCTTTGTGCTTCATAGATGAACTTTAGGGTGGTGGTAAAATATGGACATCCTGCCTGTGTCTGCACCTTAGTTTTATCATTTAGTAACTCTGTGTCCTTGATCCTGATCCACCAATCAGTCCTTTTAGTCCAAGGGCTCAACCTGTTTCTCCTAGGTGTTTACTCACTCACTGTACTTTCCTCATCTACAAGACCATCACGTGGACTGGGTGTGGTGTTCTACAATCCCAACTCTGGAGGCTGAGGCAGGAGGCTCACTGAGAGTTCGCGGCCAGCCTGGTCTATACAGTGAGACCCTGTCTCAAAAGACAAAACAAAACAAAACAAAACAAAGCAAAACATCACATGGCACTATCATTTCCTTTCCTGAGATGAAGATACATACATCTTCAAGGCCCTAGTTGACATCTTTTTTTTGACATCGAAACAAACAAATGGTCAAAGAAAAACCATGCTAGCTTGCCGTGACTGTTTTCTTGGAGAACCAAGACTTTAAGCAAATTGCTAAGCCTCTTGATCCCTAAATTTTCATACTTGTAACTGGAGAATAATTGTTCTATCCCTGTAGAGCTTGGGGGAGGATTTAGTGAATTAGAATAAACAAAGCCTTTACAACAGTTCCTGGCACACAGAAAGCACTCAACAAATATTAACTATTTTTAAGCTTTTTGTTTGTTTGTTTGTTTGTTTTTTTGGAGACCGGGTCTCTCTATGTAGTTCAGGTTGACCTTGAACTCACTATAATCTTCCTGCCTCAGCCTCCCAAGTGCTGGAAATACAAGCATGCGCCACCGTGGCTGGCTTATATTTTAAACTTTGATAGGTTATTTATGTACAATGACTATATATCATTGTAAATAAGAAGCCAAAACATGAATAAAAAATCAAAACTATCAAAATTCTATTTGTGTAATTTCATTGTATTTTTAAATTTTCAGCTAGACAAATTAGTCACATTTGTGCTTATCATTGTGATCTGTCAAAATTACCACGTAGAAAACAAGATAGAGAAATCATTTGAAAATTTAATTTGAATATCTTAGATGAATCTATCTATCTATCTGTCTATCTGGCTATCTATCTGGCTATTTATCTATCTATTCAAACGTACTTGAAATGCCCCCATTACCTATAAAATAAGCCAGAGTTAACATTTTGGTCTCATTTATATTTAAAAGTAGTACATTAAAATGGTCATCATGTTTTACTTCTAGATAATGAAATTTTGTATATTTCTTTATAGCTTTATAAATATTCTAAATTTTTCCAAGTGATCATATATTACTCAGAAAAATTTACCTTTAATGGTAAAAGTTTTTTTAAAATCAGCATCATTTTGGACTGAACAAAGAAGAAAGTAGAAATAGAAAGGATTTAAGACTCCAGTAACATGAGAGACTGCTTCTAAAAAATTCTGAAATTATATTTTCATTGGTTTTAACAAGATTTACAATCTTCTAACAGTGCAATAGACTAGGCACACAAATAAATTTCGTTAAGGGCACCAGAACCAGCACATCAACCTTCAAGACATTCAGCAATGTGTCCCTGTTGAAAAATAGTTTTTTTTATAATTCATAATTGTGAATGTTCTCCTAACAGGGTGAGCTGAATTTGTAATAAAATGAAAATATTTTAAAAATAGGAATTAGAGATGATTAAAGATAAAGATAAAAAAGTATTTTAATGAAACTCCCTTTTGTTATGTTAATATTAATCACGATAAAATACAAACATGAACTTTAGGAAGATTAGTAAATTCTTATATTAAATAAGGATGTTACGGCATGGGGTATGGAGTCAGAAAGATTTTGAGTTGAGGTCTCTCAGTTCAGATAGGTAGCACTAGGGAGGTTATTTAATATCCCCGAGTCTCAGTTTCTCAGATCTTAAGATGCAAATAAGAATAGTACCTGAGGGTTGCTATAATAATAAAAGCACAAAACCCCAGCACATAGTAAATACTTAGTAAATTTATTTTTTGTATATTATTTGTTTTCTGTTTTCTGGTGTGAACATGGCATTCTTTTACTTCTTTTAGTATTACCCGGAAATCAGCTACTGTCTTAGTTCATTTTCCGGTCACTGGAACAAATTACCCAACACCCACAACTTAAAGGAAGAGAATCTGTTTTGGCTCATATTTCAGAAGGGTCAGTTTGTGGTCAGTTGGCTTGAGGGCAGAAATGACATGTCAGAATGGAAAGGCAGAGGCAAGTTGCTCAACCCATCAAATCCAGAAAGCAGAGAGAGAAGAGAGGAACTGGAACAAGAATATACCCTCCAGGTTCGTACCCTGTGACCCACCTCCAATCAGACCCAAACTCCTGACAGCGTGATTAGCCATGAACCTATCAGTGGATTAACCCATGATCCCATCACCTGACAAAAGCCCCATCTCTGAACACATGAGACTTTAGGGGACATTTTACATCTAAACCATAACCACTGCCTGAAAGGAACTACAGAGGGCTGGGGGTACAGCCCAGTGGTGGAGCACTTGCTTAGGGTGTGTAAGGCCCTGGGTTCAATCCCCAGTAATGGAAAAACGATGGGAATTATATAAATGTAAAAGAAACTTTAGACTATATAACAATTAGGAAAAGTGATTTAAAAACTATTCCAAAATGTATTATATTTTTAAGAATAAAAAACCTGTAAACCTTTTACACAGAGGCATACCATACTAACTCTATGATCTTTTTTGTTTTTCAGACTGGGTGTTGCTATGTAGTTCAGGCTGGCCTTGACTCATTATGTAGCCCAGGCTGGCCTCAAACTTGTGTGATCCTCTTGCCTCAACCTCCCGAGTACTGGGATCATAGGCATGTGCCACCACACCCAGCTTTCTATGATCTTACCAAGTGTGAAAGAAATACAAAACAAATGCCCTGCCATATTAATACAGAATCTTTATTCTTCATGCTCAGTGATTTCTGAATCATTCTAAGCTGCTATATTGTAATGCCTTTCATTTATAAACTGGCCTGTAGATTATCATTCACCTTGGATTCATCATATAGGTGCTGAGGTAAAGTCCTGACCCAGTAAGAATGACTTTCCTTGCATGAAGGCTTATGTCACCCTTCAAAACCCATTGGAGGTCTCAGTCAAAGTTGGCCTCAGAGCTTGCCCATGAGTTAATGAACACTTCAAAGTATATTAAGGTGCCGGACTATAACTTTTAGCTAAGCCTCCATGAAATGTTTACCCGTAAGGGCAAAGCCTGTCTTCAGAGTTCTCCTACCCCATCCCACTCTTATTGGAAGGCTTCTTTAGAATCACAAAACATCCCACAGTTGAGACCCAGAGAGAAAGTGAGCCACTTCTGTCCTTGGGCTGGAACTTACGTAATTTAGAATGGACACTAAGATTTCCATTATGTGATGCCTTTCCCTCCCTACCGCATCCCCTGAACTCTAAGGGTTACGAACGTGCACCACTGCCTTTGTATATTTACTCGAATCTTCCACCTTCGTTGTTAGCATTTACTTAGAAGATCTCAGTATCATCCATGG
This sequence comes from Chinchilla lanigera, assembly GCF_000276665.1. NCBI lineage: Eukaryota > Metazoa > Chordata > Mammalia > Rodentia > Chinchillidae > Chinchilla > Chinchilla lanigera. Next base: position 21,629,817 of record NW_004955425.1, on the reverse strand, counting down.
CCCCGGTATTATGTCTTCCAGATTTCTTTACACAAACTTTAAATATATGTATCCCATCACTGAGGCCTCTCTGCAACCCTGTCTTTTGTGCTTCTCCAGGTTAAGATGTGTGTTTTGACTCACATATTCTCTTCATTTTAAGCCAGTAACCTATCCATATTTTTTAAAAAGTGCTGTCAATCCAGTGATGAAACAATCTTTAAAGTTTCTTATTTAACATTAGGAAATGTCTTTGAATGTAAGGATTTGGGGGAAGTCTTACATCGTGAAGTTCACCTACTAGTCTTCCTTTAGCACAATAGTCCCTTTTTCCCTGAAGAAGTCAGAACGTTTCTCCACAGGCCTCCCTTGCAAACTGTGGTATCTTCCCACAGGAGACTGTTTTTATGTTTTTCAGTGGTCCCACTGTAGCTGAAAATGCCCTATCTGCCAGCCAGTATACTTTAGTTTTTGTTAGTTGCCCAGATAATAGTTCCTAGTACAGTTCCTGTTACCTTTGTCTCCTAGAAATGGCTGGTCACTGTGATACGTAGCTGGTCACTATGATCCAAATTGTAAAAACCAATCAAACACAGCCAAGTACTCTGTTTCTGTACTTCCTGCTTACAGACTCTATAAAAATGCTAGCCCACCACTGCTCAGGGCTTGATATTTTGGGAATGATCCTGATCAGTGTCCGTCAGCGTAAAATCAATCTGCCTCCAAATCCTGGTTGACGTTTTCAGTGTTTCTATTTGCCGTAGCACTACCCCAAGCCCTGCCCGACCCTACGCCATCCTACCCTTTAACTATAGATCAGCTAACTGGTGAGTATAATGGACCACAGCTATTCTGCAATTATTCTTTTAGGTAGAATTCCGATAGGCAATCCATCAGCCCCTGGAAAGTTTGCCACAGCAGAGTACACAACTTTGCTAGCAATTGCAGTTTGCAACTTGACGTATTTTTAGAAACCTAGGTAGATCGAGTTTTGTTGATTCATCCCTTTCTAGTGTGTTAACTAGGTCCTGGATACTTCCCCCTATGCAAAGGAAATATATCATCTTTATCTTTATAATAACATAATATAATTTTCTAGGAATCAAAATGTAATTTACTTTTCTGCAAACCTGAAACATCTGTAAAATAACCTATTGTTTTTACAATCATATAATTTGGAAGTGAGACTCTAGATAATCTATCTTTAGTAAAGATGGAGCAAAAATAAAATCAATTCATTTACTCTGTGATGACTTTCATAGTCTTCAGTTAAGCAGTCCTCAGTTTTTCACCTCAGTTAAGCAGTTTCCCTCATTCTCTACCTCACTTTTTTGGAGTTATTTAAATATTCTTAATTTAGAGTTCACTGCACAGTGCTCTCTTTTGGCCATTTTCTATGACTAAATTATCACTTGATTCTAAAAGGAAACTAGAAAATTTAATGATTATCATATAATAGCTTTATTTCTTGAGGATCCACTATATGATAAGCATTATGCTACACATTTCATCTATATTTTTTCAGTATATTAACACCAATGCTCTTTTGCTAATTAACTGGTGTAAATCCAGCATTTCTAGAAGCATGGGGAGCTGGATTATGGTACAGACTATGGTATGGCTCTGCCACACCAGTTGTTTGATCAACAGCAAGCAAGTGGCTTAACTTGTGGGAACCCGTTAGCTGTTAAATAAATGGTAGATTACAAGACCTTTACATCTTCTATTCAGTGGTTCTGTTTCTGTTCATATTTACTAACCCCTATAGGGTTATGAATAGGCATGAAAATAAAGTTTCAAAAAGTAAAAATAAATTTAAAATAAAATTCATATGAAGAGAACAGCTTGATGTTATAATAATTCCTCCCCAAAGGAAAATACATGGTTGTTGTATTATTTCATTTTACATCTCATACCACAAAGAATCCAGAAATGCTCACTAAGCAGCCAGCACTTATGTTTCAAGGTGGTGGTGGCTATGTCAGTAAATGAATTTTATTCATTGCCACAGTGGTAGATGTAGGTACTGATTTCCTGGCTCAGCACTGCAAAAAAGTTGACTAAAAGAGCATTTATTCTCTTTATTCAGTTTATCTTCAGAGAGATTTAGAAGAGAAAATTAACATTATGTCACAGCCTGAATTTGGACGTTAGATTTCACTTTTTCTTAGATAATTCGATCCTAGGCATCTCCTATTCCATAGGTAATGATCAGCCCTTTTCCTGGCCCTATTTAGAGTGGAACCCCTCTATGCTAGTTATTTTGTCAACCAGCCCTCACCACCTCTGTTATCCTTCTACCCTTGTCTGCCCTGCTGTGTGTCTCAGAAGGCTGAAAATTGCTGACTACACCTCCATGACTTTAAGGTGGTACACAGGAGAGCTGAGGGTGGAAAGGGGCATTTCTTCCTAGCTTCTAGATTATACCGTGGGTCTCACAGTAGCTGCATTACATTACAGTTATGTTTTCTGCCAGGCGGTCTTTCCTCACCAGCTCTAGCTCTCACTTGATTTTATTTTTTTCTTTGTCTAGCCACAGGATGAGGGTGGGGGCAGTCTGCCTTTGTACCTGGTCTCTACCATATTTTGTCATTTTTCTTAACCTTACCTATGTATATGTATAGTCATTTCATTAAAGTCTCTTTATTCAAACAATCAAGGATAAATTTTGATGCTTCTTCTTGACAAACGATTTACTATCTCTTACCTAATAACTATTGAACTGGAACTTAAATGCCTCATTCTAAAGATGATTTTGACTTCAGTCAATGAACATATAATTAATATATTAAGATGCACATGATCATAGAAAAGCTACAAGAGGTAGGAGAATCATTTGTGTCAAGTTGTTGCCCTTGAGAAGTTTATAATCTGATTAGAAGTTTTGTGATCAAATGTTAAACCATTAACATGTAACACAGAACTTTAAGTCTTTAATTAGGGAGCTCATAGGACTAGCCAGTTGAAATGAGATTAAAGTTTTATAGGAAATGTTCATCCTTAATGTTTGCCACATTTCTCTTTCTGAATTTCTTGAAAGGGAAACTTGTAAAAGATTTGACATAAATGGCTTATTCTGAACTAGGAAGTGTTGTGAAATTTCAACCAGGAATGGAGTAATTATGCTTATATTCTGAGTTAGCAAAATGTGTCCAAAGGTACACAAATGTCATGAGGGGTAAGAGGTCATCCTTGTGTGTGAAAGGAGAATTTGACCATCAAATAATAAAAGTAGGGCATGTCCTATTAGTCAGTCTAGAGCTGTCCATTCCCTTATACCTTTTGAATAAGAATCTGATCAACTTCTACCTTAGCTTCAGTGGAACTCTTCTGCTAGGCCCAGAGTGATGCAGCAAAACCCGGCTCTGCCCATCAGTCCACCCCACTTGGCTTAGACAGAGGCCCTAGGAGAGGGAGAGTGGGCAGGGAAGATGCTGTATTCCAGGTCTGGTATGGTTATTGCAATCCAGAAAACAGGTTTTAGGAGCTTGGTTCTCAAGAATACAAATTTGATCATTTTACCACCATTTGAAAAGGGAAAGATATCAGAATGTGCAGAAAGATACTGCGTTCTCCTTCTGTGTGTGGACACAGCAGGGCTGCCTAACATCCCAGGAAAGGCTTATGCAGGACCTGGGATTAGAATGAAGACAGGCAAGAGAGGAAGACTTGAGGAGGAGAGCAACGAGGTGAAGGAAGGCAAAGAGGCGGGATGAGTTAGGTATCGTACACAGAACAGGGAAGAAGCGACTCAAATGCTAGTCAAGTACACTGAGCAACGTACAATAGCGTTGGGCTGTTAAGAGTACAAATCACCTCCTCTAACTCTCAACAGAAGAGAACAGCACATCAGAATTTCAAAACTTGCCTCTAAGTGTCATGTTGCCACCCTGCAGAATCACAGTTGGTTAGAAATTGCTGTCACATTTAACAAATAGTCCTTGAACCAGACAAGATCTCACATTTCAGATCTGGGAACTGATTTTGAGGTGCTGTGTGTGTTAGGGTCGGTGCAGGAGAGAGGAAGACCACAAGTGCATGCTCAGCCCAGATGACGGTTTTGGAAGGAAATATTGAAGGTGTGAATTGTTAAAGCCAGGTGGGCTTTGATCTACCTCTAAGGCAGCATAAGTTTGTAGCTCTGGCAGCAATCATGTCATTCACAGTTGCTGTCTTTCCCAAAGCTGGAGGCAGCATAAGCAATGACTTCCTCTCCCTGCGCAGGAGCCTGCTCTTCCAAGCAGGGTGGAAATGATGGAAGTTTCTGCCAACCATTATAGATACCCGGGAAAAGGAGGACCGTAAGGACACAGAAATAATGAAAAGTAGGACAGGACTTGCCAAGGCCTTAGCAGGCCTGTTCATGGTACATCCGGAGGACTTTCTTTTCTACCTTTATCCTCTGTTCTTCCAGCTTCAAATGAGGAAAAGTGGCAGTGAAATGCACCGACCATTAACCCAGCTGCATAATTGTCTTTTAAATGCCTGGTTCAGGAGTGGCAATTACTGAACCACTTATCTAATAAATGCCTGGTGAGTTTAATCTCTAGATATCAGGGAATTAAATAAAAATGCCTGAAAACCGGATAGCAAATTAGCAACATCAGTTATTAAAGTGACATGTAAGTGTTTCTTCACATTAAGGCACCCGTGCAGCATTCCTCTCAGGACAGAGGCCTGCACTTTTAGAGTTAGCCGAATGAAGGACTTACACTCCAAATAACTATTTCAGGCAGTAGCATTTCCAAGTCAGCATCATGTCCCCCGTGAACCTATCCTGAACACATCATGCTGATGTAAGAGTCAGATGAGATAATTATGTGATGCTGCTTTGTAAACTGAAGAGCTATATAATGGTCAAGGAATCATTATTACTATCATTCAGTGAATCATAAAAGAATGTGTTAGAAGGTCATTTATGGGACTATATTCTTAAATTCTAGAAAAATGTACTTATCTTTAAGAACTAAAAGCATTGAGTAAGATTGTTGAAGTATTTATTGTGAGTTTGGTATGCTACTAACCATGACCTGAAGTGCTAACAAGGCTGAAATACATGAACCATATTATTCCATTATTTAAAAACTGCTTTAAAGTACTGGGCTCTAAGTGTGTACAGCTGTGTTCAAAAGGGTTTTCACAGCACCACTGGTATGGGAAAATACAACAAATAAACATGGAAACCGTGTGCACATCCATTACTACAGATCTGTTTAGATACATGACACATGTATGTCATAGAATGCTATATGCCCAGTGAGAAGAATGAAGTAGACTTTATAAATACTGATATGGAAAGGTAGCCAAGAGACACTAAATTATAAACACAATGTATGAAACAGTGTGTTATGTATGATTAGTATGTTTATAAGAGCCAACTAATGGTCAGGAAATTACTAAATAAAAAGTCTCTTTATATAGTGATATGTACTAGTAACCAGGAAAATATTTTTTAAAATTTATAATAGTACATATTTGCAGTACATAATGATTACAATCATTGTGAGGAATTGGTACATGTGTATAACACAACTCAATTCTTTTTTCCCCTTCACCTCCACCCCCAATTTTTATAAATTTTTTTGCCATCACCAGACATTTATTTTTAAGTCTTTATCAAGTTCACTACTATAAACACAGATTAACAGACAGACTAGCAGGTCGAGAAAAACCCAACCACATATAACAATTATACAAAACCAAAGTATACTCTTAGATACATTGGCCAAGATGGATTATAATAAGTTTTTCTTATTTTATTTTATTTTATTTTATTTTATTTTATTTTTTGTCTTTTTGAGACAGTGTTTTGCTATGCAGTTCAGGCTGGCCTTGAACTCACTTTGTAGCCCCAGGCTGGCCTCAACTCACAGTGATCCTCCTACCTCAGCCTCCCAAGTGCTGGGATTACAGGCGTGTGCCACCTTGCCCAGCCCTCTTTCTTCTTGTCTGTCTTTCCTATTGCCTGCGTTTTATTTTGTATTTAGGAAAATATTTTTTGAAAGAATATCTACTTTTCCTGTCTTAATGATGGCTGTCTGTATCACAAGAGTTTACTTTCTACAATATTTCTGTAATGTTTGAATTTTTTTTCCTGTGGGGAGCCGCTGAAGCTGGAGATGGACCACACATGTGGGGCTGAAGCAAGGCCAGTCCCAAGAACATGGAGCGCTGGAGGTGAGCCACATGAACACATTGTTGCAGCTGGGGACTGAAACCGGGGCCTTCTCACTGAGCTACATCCCCAGCCACTTTTTTATTTTGAGACCAGGTCTCCCTGAGACGCTAAATTGCCCAGGCTGGGCTGAACTTGGGCTCCTCCTGCCTCACAGTCCCACAGTGCTGAGCTTACAAACGTGAGCCGCCATGCCTGGCTTGTTTAATGTTGTATAATGAGCTTTCAGGAAACGCGAAGTCAAGCTTTTTATGCATGACAATTTTGGAAAGAAATACGGAAGGTTTGAATTGTTAAAGCCAAATAAAGTTCAGTTCAGCAGCTGAGGTTGATTCAAAACTGCAGGGCTTGAGTAAATGTCTCCAGACTGATCCCCTTGCTCTGAGGCACCGGGCTGCAAGTTCAAAACAAGGCTCAGTGTCTCCGTGGGGCTGTGACAGCTCCTCCCACATCGCTGGAACAAAGACAAGTTTCATCTCCTTGTAAGATTTTTAGCTTTGTGACCCATAAATCAAAAGCCTACATGTTTGTTAAATGCACTCTAAACTCCAGAGAGAAATCAATTAAAATGGCCGAAACATAGGTTGAACAAGGTCAGCTTGCACTTGCAGGAAAGGAAGCTCTGGCGATGATCAAAGCTAGCTTTGCTATTTGCTGTTAGGAGCAAAGCATGAAGAATGTGTGCTGCTTGCAAAGTGCAGTGTTAAAAGACTCAACCATTTCAGAGATGAACGATTGCTTTTCCTTTGCTTGTTTTCATGCCTCCATTCCCATGCCTGCTGAGATGCCTAATATAGGAGAAAGTATGATGTTATTAAAATGAGCAGGGCATGGCTGTGTCTGTAACTCCAGAGCACTTGCGAGGCTGAGGCAGGAGGACTGCAAATTTAAGGTCAGGCTGGGCTATGTAGCAAATTCAAGAGCAGCCTGAAGTACACAGTGAGATCCTGTCACAAAAAGCAAAACAAAAATAAAACAAACAAAAAATTGTAATGCTACTATTTAGCCACATGCAAAACAAATCTTCATGCTGGCCTTGAACTCACTATGTAGCCCAGGCTGTCCTCGAACTTGCAGTGATCCTCCTGCCTCAGCCTCCCAAATGCTGGGATTACAAGCGTGTGCCACCACACCCTGCTAGAGCAATTATTTTAAAAACAAGATGTATGTGTATTCCCAGCTACTGAGAAAGCTGAAACAGGTAGATCACTTGAGCCTAAATTTGAGGCCAACCTGGGCAACACAGCAAGACAAGCAAACAAGCAAAAACTCCAAGATGATTCCACCAAAATTACAGCTGCTTTTAACATCTCGAAAGACACACGTGAAAGAAAAACCTCTTACGACTGTATTTGCATAAATAATTTGGTTCCAGATTAACTCAACTCTTCGTAACTTTTGTAAATGTAGCTAAAGAAAGGAAATTGTTCTCTTGGCATCTTGTGACTTTCCAGTTGCTGCAAGCTGCTCACCAGATTCCATAGCGTCCCACTGTGGGCAAAACTGATCACAACACAGAGGGGCCTGGGGATCCCCATAAGTGTGCTGCATCCCCTACAGTGTTATTTTAAGGGAATGTAGAATGAATATGATGGATTCAGTAATATCCCTTCTGAAGAAATAAAGACAAAGATAAAAAAGAAACTTATATGCTCTATTAAATATTTACCACAAGGTCATAAAGGCCCCCTAGGGAATCTGAGGTCTGGGATCTATAATACTTGTAATAAAAATATTGTAAACACCAATGTATTTATAATTTAAACATATGAAATCATCTTACAGCAGTAAAATAAATTCCAAATCTTGATTCAAAATTGTTAGTGAAAAGAGCTCTTATGATAAACTCAGGAAAGCAGTTAGAAGTAGCATCATCTTAAGTTTCATTGCAATTCATCCTAAATAAATATGCAATAGTAGAAATTACATGAATTTGGGGTTTTAAAAACTTGATTTATAACACTGACTCATAGCTGAGTTATAGCATATTAGTGCTGTATCAGTTCTCAACTAATTTTAATCAAAGATTATACAATATAACTGTTACTATAAAAAAGTAGTGTTTAAATGGTGAGATTCAGCCATTACATCAGTGCATTTGCTTCTTTATATGGGTTTAGTTTATATCTAGATATTCCCCCAAGCCTCAGGTGCTCCTGGGGTTTTTGAAAGGTGGTTGGGTTATGGGGGCTCATATCTGACTTGCTGTGAGGAGGAGGGCCTGGTAGGAAGGGGTGGTCACTGTGGGTGTGACCTAGAAGGGAGTTATCACCCCCTGCCTCCTCCCTCCACTCTCTCTGCTTTCTGCCAGCCATGCCTCTGTGCCATGCCACCCTGCCTTGGAGCCAGGACTCCATGGACTGAAACTTCTGCAAACTGTAACCCAAAATAAACCTTTCCTCCCTTAAATTGTGGGTATCAGGTACTGTGTCTCAGGGATGGCAAAGTGACTGAGACAGTGTGTGGCTTAGCTGAGGTACTGTGCTCACTTCTTCAACTAAGATGCGGAGTGTGAGTCAGCTCATTTCACACTGTGAATGGTGTTCTTCTCGTAGTCACAGTGAGGACTGACAGGACGCGGAGCAAACAGCACGCATACATTTTGCACTACACAGTAAGTCGAATAGTGAAGAAAGGAAATCAAACCGTAGCTTCCTATAGCTCTTTAAAACTCAAGCCCCAAAAGATTTTAGAATAAATGTTAAATAAATGTAAATAGTGTCATAGTTATTAATATTAGTAGAAGGAATGACAAGTGTTTCATGCTGTTAAAATGACTCTTCTTTGGAATGAATACAGCTAACTCTTTCCATGTTTTGCACTCCTAAAAATTCAAATAAGAAAAGTTGCATAAGAGTAGCAATTAGTGATCCTGTAGCTCTAGAACTTTCTCTCATGTTAAATCTGCCTGACCCGCTATAATAAAGATACTTCAAATAAAAGATATCTGTTTAACAAACAACAAACAGACTGAGAGAGAAATTAAGGAAACCATACCTTTCACAATAACATCCAAGAAACTGAAATATTTAGGAATCCATCTAACAAAAGAAGTCAAAGATCTCTTTCATGAAAACTACAGTACTCTGAAAAAAGAGATCGAAGAAGATTTCAATAAATGGAAAAACATTCCTTGCTCATGGATAGGAAGAACCAACATTGTGAAAATGGCCATACTCCCAAAGCTGCTGTACAGATTCAATGCAATTCCCATTCAGCTACCATCCACATACCTCACAGATCTTGAGAAAATATGCCTTAAATTCATCTGGAACCAGAAGAGACCCAGAATAGCAAAAGCAATCCTGGGCAACAAGGACAAGTCAGGTGGAATCACAATCCCTGACCTAAAATTATACTATAAAGCTACTGTCATAAAATCCACCTGGTACTGGCTAAAAAACAGGCCTGAGGATCAATGGAACAGACTGGAAGAAACAGACACAACCAAAAACACACTCAACCACCTAATCTTTGATAAAGGGGCCAATCAAACTCACTGGGAGAACAATAGCCTCTTTAATAAATGGTGCTGGAAAAATTGGCTCAATACCTGCCAAAAACTGAAAATAGACCCAAGCCTATCACCATGCACCAAACTCAAGTCAAAATGGTTCACAGATCTCAATATTAAACCAGAAACACTAAATCTATTGGAAGAGAAAGTAGGTAAAAACCTCGAAGACATAGGGGTAGGCAGAGAGTTCATGAATAAAAACCAAATTGCACGTGAAACACTTGAAGGAATCAACACCTGGGATCTCATCCTACTGAAAAGTTTCTGCACATCTAAAGAAATCACCAGCAGAGTCAAAAGAAAACCCACAAACTTGGAAAAAATTTTAGCTGATTGTCCCTCAGACAAAGGGCTTCTATCTAGAACATATAAAGAATTAAAAAATTTCAGCCCCTCCCAATTCAACGACCCAATCCAAAAATGGGCAGCTGAGATGAATACACATTTCTCAGACAAGGAGATACAAAGGGCAAATAAATATATGAGAAAATGTTCAACATCATTAGTCATTCGAGAAATGCAAATCAAAACAACACTAAGATTCCACCTTACCCCAGTAAGAATGGCTAGCATTAAGAAATCAACCAATAACAAATGCTGGCGAGGCTGTGGAGAAATAGGAACCCTTCTCCACTGCTGGTGGGAATGCAGACTGGTGAAACCACTGTGGAAATCAGTTTGGAGATTCCTCCGAAAACTAGGTTTAGAGGTCCCATTCAACCCAGCTATCCCCCTGCTGGGTATTTTCCCAGAAGATCTAAAAACATCATATCACAGTGATATATGTGCACCTATGTTCATAGCAGCACAATTTGTAATTGCTAAAATGTGGAAGCAACCCAAATGTCCATCCACCGAGAATTGGATAAGAAAATTATGGTACTTTTATATAATGGAATATTACTCAGCTATAAAGAAAGATAAACTCGAGGCCTTTATATTTAAATGGTCACAACTAGAGACCATACTCATAAGTGAAATAAATCAAACATACATGTGCAAGCACCACATTGTGTCACTAGTGTAAAACTTGAAAGAGTTAATTTAAACTCGGAGGTATGATAGACACTGTGAAATGATAGGAAACCAATGAAGAGTAAAGGGCTTCTGGGATGTGGGAAAAGAGAAGGGAACGAAGGAGAAATTTTGTATGTATGTATATACAGGATAGTTAACATGGTTGTTCTTCTGTCTTCTATTTCTATGCTGAAAGAAACTGTCAATGAGTCTTTGGTTGACCAGTATTGCATGTTTATATCTGTTTTCACGAGAAGCCACTTTGAAGATATCAATATGTAATACAACCACCATTGTTAATTCCCTACCACTTTGTTTGTAACTCTGCATTGTCTGTATTGTGCTTGTGATATGTTGTAAAATGTTGTATGTCTGTTAATGTTTCCCTCCTTTTATCTTTAAAATAAAAAAAAAGATATCTGTTTAAATGTAAGCATTTTTCTCAAATGCAGTTCAAGAAGCACTTATTTGTTGATTTTATTGAGGAAATGCACACATGAATAAAGTATAGATCTGTCCTCAGGCATTCCTGTCAAGTGCATAAGTAACGTACATAAAGAGTTACAATGCAATATGATGAGCACAATTACAGGTAATGGAGTCGCTGTGGTAGCAGCGGAAGTAATTAAATCCAGAACGGACGAGGACGTCTTCTGTCAGAGGTGCAATGTACCTGCCAGGTTTTTAAGGATGGTTGGAGCTCAGTGTGCAGGTGAAGAGTAGAAGTACTTCTCAATTCCTCACTTTTTATCCACAAATGCAATGTCTCATAATTCTATACATCATTTTCTCAAAGAAATAATAACTGAAAGTCCTGAAAGGAGCCCATATTATCTCATGTCCTAGTCAGTTTTCTACCACTGTGACAAAATACCTGACATAAATGACAAGTGAGAAAAAAAGATTTAGTTTGGCTCACACTGCCTGCCTGTGGTCATGTGGTCCCAGGCCTGGGGCCCATGGCAGCATCATACCTGTGGTGAGAGGGTCTGGCAAAGGAAGTCTCACAGTGCCTGGGGACTGAGAGAGACGGAGATCAGTGTCCCCACATCCCTTGTCCCTCCAAGGGCACAGCCCTGATGTCTTAACTTCCTTGCGTGCGCCCTCACCTTCTGAGGTTCTGCCACCTCTATCAGTGTCACGGGCTGAGGACCTGTGGGTGCACTCCAGATCCAAACCACAGGCCTTGTTATAAAAATCAGCTATTGCAAATGATTTTGATTAATCAAATAGACTTACTTCTACATGTTTGCAGTTCTGTAAAAAACTGGTCAAGGCCAGCTGGGCATGGTGGTGCATGCCTGTAATCCCAGCACTTGGGAGGCTGAGGAAGGAGGATCGTTGCAAGTTCGAGGCCAGCCTGGACTACAAAGTGAGCTCAAGGGCAGCCTGAACTGCATAGTGAGACCCTGTCCCAAAAAGACAAAAACAAAACCTGGTCAAGACCAAAAAGATACCTCTTCACTTCCAGCAGTGGCACAGTAATTAAGGATATAGGTCTGGCCCCAGAGTATGGGTTTGATTTCGGGCTCTGCTGCTCACTTGCTGTGTAATTCTGGATGTGGTACTTACCCTCTTTGTCTTTTGGTCTCCTTGTCTGTAAAACAGAAATGGTAATACCAGCAGTACACACTCTGGAGCAGTGATGGCAAATCTTTCAGGGACAGGGGTCCAAATGCAACCCCACCCACTTATTTATCACAAAGTGCCAACACTTCAATTAGATCTGAACACTGGGCACCAAGCTGCTAGCCCATGAACCTTCCACATGGCACTGCCTCCTCTCTGCGATCTGGTTTAAAGGAGGAAGGGTATCCCTTAAAGTCACCTGCACTAGAAGGCAAGTTTTCCCACGTAGGATTTAAACACTCACATCATATTTTGCAGAAAGATGGAAGATGGAAACACCACTCTAATGCCAGCAATGTCTGTGCTTATCAAAATGCAATGTACTGCCATAAAAAAGCGAAATTCAGTTGTAGAATTCTAAAGCATTTACCTGTCAGGTAACAAAAGCAAATGCCTAGCAGGGTTTCCTGGAGGAGCCCTGGCTCAGGGGAGGGTTTCCCAGCTTCCTAGGCCCTGATCTTTAGGGTTAATAACACAAGGGTTTTTGTCTTTTTTTTTTTTTTTTTTTTTTGACCTTTTGAGACATGGTCTCACTATGTAGTTCAGGCTGGCCTGGAGCTCACTTTGTAGCCTAGGCTGGTATCGAACTTGCAACGATGTTCCTGCCTCAGCCTCCAGAGTACTGGGATTACAAGTGTGTGCCACCATGCCCGGCCTAACACAAGGGTTTTGCATGCAGAGTGCTTTAGAGGTGCACTGGTCTGCATGCACAAAATATAATTTGTGCCACCAGTAATTCTCCTGTGGGCCTGCTGTGAGGCACTCTCGCCAGCTGTGGGTTAGCACTCTGGTTCTCCTGCTCTTCAATCCCACTTCAGAATGGGGTTTGCAGCTAACGTTAACTGAGAACTTAACACATGGCATTCACTGTGCTCAGAACTTTTCATGTATTGCCTCTTTGATGTTCAGCCCCATGTGGTGAGCATTGCTAATATGCACATGTTACAGGGGAGGAGACTGAGGCGTGAGCTTTTGCCCAGGCCACATCATTTTTACAGGAGCATCCAGGACTCATACCAAGGTCTGTCTCGCTTCAAAGCCAGACCTTTGACCCTGTACTAAGGTCTCCATTCCCCGAGGAAAATCACTGTTTCCCTGTTATGAGGAAAGCACAAGAAGTGAACCGTTTGAAAGTGAACATAATGGATCTTAGGGAAACTTTTAAAACTGTGTCTGTTTTAGGTGCTTGTGCATCTCCACACTGGCGGTGGTGAACCTACAGCACATGTGCTCAGTGGGTTGTTTGTATCACTGAAAGTTCTACAAGTTCACTGTCACTGTCCTGCACTGTTCTGGTTCTTTTGAGATTTGAAGTACACATTTAATAATGTTGTTGATCTTATTACATTTCTATTTGCAAGATAAAATTAAATAATCACGATCACAGTTCCCTGGACCCGACTTTCCACAGGTTGGATCATGCCAGCTCCATTTCCTTTCCTGTCCTGTGTTCCTGTGGCTGGTGACAGACCTCAGTGCTGTCTGTAGACAGCAGAAGCTATTCTGTTGCTCCAGGTGGCCAGGACACCTGTCCCATCCCTTAGCCATGGTTTTCTCGGTCATTCATTGAATCTCTTGGAAACACAACATTGGTGTCCTGAAAGTGCACCAGGCTCCAAGGCTTAGTCCTAGTCCTTAAAATGTAGATGTAGAGAGATTGGTTATCTGAATTCTGGCCTCTAAAAGCTTTCCTCAACTTAGGCAGCCCTGAACATGGCCTCAAATTCGTATTCACACATAGCTTCCTTATGGCTCGAACTGTCAGGCAAAACAATCAGTGTGTCTCAGTTAATGGTTCAGCATTGGAGCTGAAAGGTCATCTGATTAAGTGCTTCTATTCTAGACATGAGGAAAGGAAATTCTGATTGGTGAGGTTGTATCCCCGAGCACACAACTTACTAATGCTTACACAGAGCTAGAAACCAGATCTTCTCATCCACCTGCCTTCTAGTGGAGGACCAAAGGCTGAGGGACAGATGGGTGACGGAAGGGGGCCTGGTGAAGAACGAAGAGCCGGATTCTTCCACCAGTCAAACCATTAACCTTTCTCCACCAGTCTCTTCATCTGTAAGCTGATGGACTTGATCTGGAATTGTCCAGTAAGTTAGCTGCCAGTACATATGTGGCTATTGAACACTTGGGGTGATAATGGTCTAAATTTCGTGTCCTGTATGCGTAAAGCACGCACAAGATGTCAAAGAATTAGTGTCATAAAAAGAATGTAAGTTATCTCTTTACATACTTTCCATATGAGTTACATTTTTTTTTGTTTTTGTTTTTCTCCGGTACCGGGAACCGAACTCATGACCTTGCACTTGCCAGGCAGGTGCTTTTTGCCGCTGAGCTAAATCCCCAGCCCATGAGTTACATTTTTAAATGATAACATTTCAGACATACTGGATTAAGTAAAATATATTACCAAAATCGTTTTTATCTGTTTCTTTTCTTATTTTTTAAAATGTGATTGTTAGCAGACTTGAAACTACATGAATATCTTGCATTTCCAGTTTTACTGGAAAACTGTTTACTGGATCTTTCACATTTCTTTTAGGTCAGGGGTCATCAAACTTTTCTGGCAAATGGATAGGTCATAAGTATTTTGGCCTTTGTTGGCCAGATGATCTCTGTTGCAGCTACTCAGCTCTGCCCTTGTAGCCATGAAGCAACCACAGACAGTCCATGAGCAAGGCAGTGCAGCAAGGTTCACTACGCCTTGAGTTACCACCATGAGAGAGGGGCCAAGTGTGGGCACCAGCTAGGTGTCTGTTGTCATCTACATTCTCTCTCTTCCACTCAACATTTTCTGAGAAGCTATGATCTATTTTAAGGTTTGATATTATCTACTAAAATAAAGACAGCCTCGCCTTGAATCTAGCGGAGGAGCCAGGAACACAACTGTGATCCGTAGCTGAAGAAGGCGAGGGAGGGCCTGAGGAGGAATCCAGGGATTTTCCAGGTTGGAAAAGAGGCTTCATATCGGGACATGAGACCCGCACAAAGGGTTGTGTGTATAGGTGAGGGAGGGCAGAGCTGTGGCAAAGACCATGGGAAGTGAGGGGCAAGTGGCCGCAGCTGGAGCAGGAGATGTGGCCTGCACCGCACCGACAGCACACTCAGAAGCTGCGCTAGCACACAGCACAGCACACAGGAACCTGGTGGGCCAGAGCCTGCTACCCAGGGCTGCAGCAAGCCAGCACCAGCTGTGGAGTGCAGCCACCTGGCAGCATGTGTGGAGATGCAGAATTGTTGAGTGGGCAATCTCCAGGTAACCAGATCTGTTTTGCACCAGAGGCTGAAGACTCAGTCCAGTGCTAGTCTCAGGAGGGCCAAACAACCTTAGCAGGTGCTGCCAGCAGCTTCCAGCAGAAGCAGGCAAGAAAGGAACAGCAAAGGGAGGGAGGTGTTAAGGGAGCAAGGCCAAAGCTGTGGTCGGTCAGAGGCCACCTGTTATGGTTTGTGTCTGTGTGTCCCCCCCAAAGCCTCATGCGGTCATGGGGCAGGCTTTTAGAGTTTGATTGATTATGGGTGTGAGAGCTACACCCGCCCTAGGGTGGATAGTTTGCATATGTAAGGGAGAGGAAAAGGCTGCCTGAGACCATTCCGCCCTGGTATGTGCTTGTTGCTTTTGCTGTGTTCTGCTGCCATGATCTGTAGCCCTCTGCCATGTGCCACTCTGGCTTATAATCTGCCAAGTATGGACTGAAACCTCCACAAACTGTAAGTGAAATAAACCTTTCCTTCCTTAATTTTGGGTGTCAGGTATTTTGTCCCAGCAAGGAGAGAAAAGTAACCAAGACACCACCGCTCCAGGTTAGCTACCCTGGGAGACGCTCGGAGGCCGGGCCGCCAGGCCGCAGCGCAGCCAGCACAATGGTGCTCAAGCCATGCACTGAATCTGTTGTGTAACTGAAACTTAAAAATCACACTGCTGATTACAATGGTATTTAAAATTAAAAATTTAAATATGTGAGGCGGACATAAGCAACTGCAAGATGAAAGGAAGAAAGGAAGGCAAAAAAGAAAGAAGAAAGGAGACAATGAAAAAGTGCTGGGAGGATTGACTTGCACAGAATCAGGGCCTGGACACCGGTAGTTTCGCATGTGGTTCAGGTGCGCAGGCCAAGTGAGGAGCATGGGCGTGGCTGGCAGAAATTGAGCTGAGGCTCAGGACCTTTTGAGGGGTGAGGAGAGGCTTGTGAGAGGGCAGGTAAATCAACAAAAAGAACCCAAATCTGTTCTCCTCCATGGGGAAACAATTCTACAAGTATTTCCAGTTGGTCAGTGCAGTTATCTGTGGTAGCAGCACGCACAGGTTTTCCGCTTAATGTGACGTGACTACAAGCAGACAGACTCACCAGAGGTTTTGGGCCCAGATACCCAGATATTCTAGGGCACTCCCGGGCTTGGGAATCTGAACTCCTGGAAATATGTCTTCTGATGCCCAAGGTTACCAGTGAACTCAGAAAATGGAACGTTACTATAAAGCTGATGAGCTGAGCAGCTGCAAACAAGCAGCAACTCTTACCTGGTATAAGTTTCTCTCTCTGTCTCTTTACTGACAGAAGATTGATCCACAAAGAAATAGTTAACTGGGCTTGGGGGATGTAGCTTAGTGATAGAGAATTTGCCGATCACACATACAGCCCTGGGTTGATCTCTACCACCACCAAAAAAACCAGCAAAATAAAACACCAAATATACATAAGATTAAAAATACTTAAAAATAGTACTCATCCTTCATAGAAGAGAAGTTTATATTTCTCTATTTTTATAGTTAAGAACAGAAAATAAGAATCCATTTCCAAAGACTAAGTCTACCTGACTACATTATTTATTTATTTATTGGCACTGGGGATTGAACTCAGGACTTTTGCACTGAGCTATATTCTCAGCCCTTTTACAAATATTTTTAAAAATCTTGACACAGGGACTTTTAGTGACCAGGCTGGGTTTGATTGGGATCCTCCTGCCTCAGGCTCTTATGTACTCATTTTGGATTTAAAATCAAAGGTAAGAATCTTCATTTTTTATTGTCCTCTCTCTAAAGAAAAATGATATTTTGTAGTTTTATGAACTGGGTTGTTTTTCTTATTTCAGTTTTATAATCTATTTAAGAAGTAGCATGTGCTGACAGTTTCTGACCTATGATGGTTTAGCTGTTAACTTTCAGTTTTATGATGGTACAAAAGCAATACACATTCAGTGGAACCAACACTTTGAATTTTGAATTTTGATCTTTTTCTGATCTATTAGTCAGCTTTCCCATTGCTTGGAGAAAATTCCTGACACCCACAATTTACAGAAGAAGAGGTTTAATTTGGCTTATAGTTTCAGAGGTTTCAGTCCATGGTTAGCTGACTCCAACTCAGGAACCTCATGGAGGAGTTTGTGTGAATGGAGCAGGAAAGCAAAGCACAGGGAAGAGCACCAGTAAGAGATCTCCCTCCAAAGGAATGCCTAGGGACAGTCACCTCCAACTACACACTCAGCTATGAACATCAATGCATGAATCCATTAAAGAGTACACAGCCCCTTATCTAATCACCTCTCCAGGAGTCTTTTAACCCAGTTAAGATCAACTGGCACACCTGAGCTAGTGACTGGTAGTAGTGATGCGCTTTGTTAGTGCTGGGCAAAAGCTGTGAACTACAGCATCTGGTCAACTTTGCAATCCCATGGGAAACAACTATTCTCTACAGTGTACAGTGTACTGTGTAGCTAAAGTATGTACAATGCTCCGTGGGCTCATGGTATTATGCATGTTCTCATGGGATGGGAGTATAGCTCAGCAGTCCTAGGTTCAATCCCTGGCATGGCAAAGAAAAGATTGAATGCATTTTCAACCCACGATGGGTTATTGGGGCACAACTACACCCCAAGACAAGGAGCATCTGCCATGTACTTCACAGTGACCTTGTGGGTGGCCTCTGCTGATGGTATAGCTTCTATCTAGATGTCTCTCCCAAAGCCTCATGTACTCAGAGGTGGGGCTCTTGTCAGTGGCTGGACCTAGAGTGTGTGAACTGGGATCAAGGGTGTGTGATCACTACATTAGTCCACTGACTGGTTCAGCATAGTTCTGGGTGTAGACAGTGAGAAGGCCACCCTGGGTGTGAGTGGCATCACCCAAAAGGCTTGTAGCCTGGAGGGGATAAAAGGGAAAGGGAGGTTGCTGCTGCTACTTCTTGCTGCTTGCTGCTCCCTGCCTGCTGTGTCATGGACTATTTCTCCTCTATGATGCCCTTTTGTCATGTTGCCCTAAGGCAGCTGCTGACTATGGACTGAAACCTCTACAAACTGTGAGCTAAAATAAACCTTTCCTCCTTTGGCTGAGGGTAACAGACATTGTGTCTCAGCAGTGAGAAAAGTAACTAAGCATGCTGTACTGGTCTTTATGAAATACTGATTTTTTTTTTAAAAGGAACATGATGTTATTTCATACCATTCAGTGCTTTAATCCTCATGATGTCCTTATGATGATCTAATCCTTATGATTTCAACAGATTTTTACTCCCTTCTTGCAAATAGAGAAACTCAGTCTTAAAGTAGTTAAGTCAATTTTAAGAATTTTACAAAGTAGATCAATGGCATTTTCTTTTACTTTAATCTACTAGAATAGTTAGATTCCAACTTTAAAAGTGTTGTTTTTATTTTTCAGAATCAGATCCACATTCATTTTACCATATCTAATGCCTTCTATGGGTTGGGCTGCGTACTATTTAAATTATTTTGTTTAATTCCCAGAAATTCCTGGTGTAGTGGCACAGTTCTACAATCCCAGCATTCAGCACAGTAAGGCAAGAGGGTCACAACTTCAAGGCCAGCTTGGGCTACATAGTGAGACCTTGTTTACAAACACAACTCTCAAGAATTCTCTAGTCTTTTATCTACTGTATAATGATTAACGGCATTAATTTAGTAGAAAGAGAAGCACTGATTTTTTAAAAAATCTTTGCAGCAGAAGCCCTACATAGTTTTTCCTTCACATTGTTTTGAAAATAATTTGTAAAGCAGTCCTTTTATTTCATGGTACTGGAAAAAAATTGGCTATGTACATGCAGAAGAATGAAACTAAACTCTGTATCTCCTACCAGTTACAAAAATCAAGTCAAAATGGATTAAGGGCTTAAATATAAGACCTGGAACAATGGAGATACTAGAAGAAATCACATTGGAAGCACTTTAGGATAATGGAATGGGCAAGATTTTTTTAAACAAGACCCCCAAAACATAGGAAACAAAAGCAAAAATAGACAATGGGATTAAATCAAACTAAAAATCACAGCAAAGGAAATAATCAACAGAACAAGCAGGCAACCTACAAAATAGAAGAAAATATTTACAAACTGTATATGTGACAAGGCACTAACTTTTAGCATACATACAGAACTTGGAAAACTTAATAGGAAAAAGAGAAAATCTGATTTAAAAATAGACAATAAATAGACTTGTATAGCTGTTTCTCAAAAGAAGACATACAAACAGGCAACAGGTATATGAAAAAATTGCTCAGCACCATTAACCATCATCAGGGAAATGCAAAGCAAAATCACAGTGACTTACTATCTCTGTCCAGCAAGAATGGATGATATATAAAAGATAATAAATATTGGGGAAGATATGCAGAAAAAGGAACCCTAACACACTGTTGGTGAGAACATAAATTAATACAGCCATTATTGAAAACAGGATGAAGTGGAGCTGGAAGGAGCCGGGCGTGGTAGTGCATTTGTGAGGCTGAGGTAGGAGGATCTCCACGAGTTCAAGGCCAGCCTTGTTGTTTACAAACAAGAAGGATCATGAATATACAAGGTTAATAAATGTCTTAGGAGATATAACTATGACACTTGTGTATCAAAACATATAAATAGGTACAATTTTATATTTTCATGTGTCAGTCAAAATTTAAATTCTTAAAAAAATTTGCATTTACAGAAAAAAATGCAAAGATTATTGTGTACAGCTAACAAATGATTGTTAAAACACAAAAATTAAAGATTTTTCATTTAAATGTGCTTTCAAAAACTTTAGTAATTTCAAAATGTCTTTTAAAAATTTTAATATTATTTAATTATGCCGGAAGTGCACGAAGACATGTTCGAGAGGCCATAACCACCATTTTAAAGCCCGTTTCTCTAATTGCAATGCCAGAGGATACCACAAGGGGGCATGCAAAACTCATTTCCGAAAAGTATTTTGAAATCATTCAATTAGAATTTTTGAGCAGGAAGTGACCCGGCGGAAGATCATTGAGTCCAGCCTTCCTATGTTTTGGATTGTAAAACCAAGACTCAGTGGGGTTGCTTGGTATGCGCCGCATCACACACTGTCCATTACTAGAAGAGGGATCTGAGGGTGCTTCTCAGCAGTGGAGTGCAGACTCTGGGTTCAGTCCTCAGCCGCGAACACACTGGAGGCAGCTCAGTGGCCAAGCTTTTGCTCCTGTCCAGCACATATTCTCCCTGTAAGAAGTCAGATATCAGCTCTTCTCTGTGACATCGCTTGTCAAACATGTACCACCTTCAATACATTTTGCATCCTCCTACCTTTCGCCTTGTAGGTATAGACTCAGAGATTTGTGTGAGCGTCTCGGTTGTCTTCCTGTGGGACTGGCAGTATTAATAATGTTCTGAAGCCAAATTAGCAAGCACTGCATAAACCCTTCTAATTGTATTGGTATTCAGCAAGAAAATCATCATTGTCAACTATATGTTCTGAAGTTAAGTGTCATGGCACATGCCTGTAATTCCAATACTTGGAGAGACTGAGGCAATAAAATCACAAGTTCAAGTACAGCCTGAGCAACTTAGACCCTGTGTCAAAATAAAAGATAAAGAGATAGGCCGAGGACAGAGACTCCAGGTCCAACCCCCAGTACCACTACCGTAAAATTTCCTGAGAATACTACAGCTTAGCATTGCTTTGCTTTTTAAATTATTTGCTCAGACATTACCATTTATTTATTTATAAGTGAGAAGGGGAAGTTGTATAATGTGTATGATTCAGTATAGGTATGTGTGGTGGAAATGGCTCAAGCTATGTAGCATATGCTTACCTGACAAACATTATTTTTGTGGTGAGAACATTTAAAATATACTTTCAGCAATTTTCAAATATATACTATATTTCAGTATTAGCTGTAATCACCATAATGTGCAATAAAATATCTTGTCCTTATTTCTCCTGACTGAAATTGCTCTACTTTGATGAATGTTAACTTTCCCACTACTAGGTTCATAGTCTAGAAAAACTTCTGTACGTATATGCCAGGAAACATGAGTAAAAAGGTATATAGTACCAATGTTCATAAATAGACAAAAAAATGGACACAGCCCAAATATTTAACAGCAGTAGAACGGATAAGTAAAGTGTGGTCTAGCCATACGATGGAATCAGACAGGGTAGCAGAAGCAAATGAATCACAGTTGTGTGTATCAATGGTGGATGAATCTCAATACATAAACTGCAAAAATAGGAAGAATTAGAAAACACACGGGTTAAGGACACACATACATAGTAAAATAACTGATAGAAACAAGGACTGATGAAGATATTTCTTAGTTATGATTGCTTAGGGTGGAAAGAGAGGAAATATCACTAGGGAGGCAGAAATGAAACTTCTGACTTCTGCCTGACTACTCAGTCCCTGTTTCCAGTTTTTAAAATGCATGATAAGAAAAAAAAAGATGCATGGTAAGAACATCTTTATTATTAAGTGGCACCCACACACATTTATTTATTTATTTATTTAGTCCAAGATCAGCTTTCTATGAAAGAATAACAGTTTGAACCTTAGAGAATTTTAAACCTGACCTCAGAGTTTAATAGCTTTCTTCCCCACTCACATGTATGTGTGCACACCACATGCACAACTGACACCCAAAACATTACCTGAATCAACAGAGCTGGGGCATACACAGCAGTCCCGGTTGCTGTGGGAAAGCTGGAAGACAGGCAGTGTCATATGCTGTACTTCAATTTCAAGGCCCTAAGTGAGGCAGTTGACAGATACAAAACACTAAGGAAGATGCTGTTGTGGTGACTGATCATTTTATGTCTGAGGAGACAGCTCAGTTATTACTCTATCCCATCCTTTAACTGTACTTTTGGCAGAAAACTGCAGACTATCTGTAAAGGAAAAGTTCCAGTTGGAACCAAGCAAAGTGGAATTGGACAAACCAACCAAACTACTTTACGTGGGAGAATGATTTGGGATTCTATGAGAACCTTCATAAAAGTTCACAGCATATAAAAAGTGGCCTTTTCTTAGTTCTTACCCATTAGATCCACATAGTAAATAGTATTTTCCCTCCCCCCATGAAGTGGGAAAGTAGTAACTGCTGTTCTCTAAAAAACCTGGAGGTTTGCTTCTAAAAGTAAAGTCCATCTAGTCTGAATGAATAAACAACCTAAGGGTTGCATAGGGTGAGGTACAGCATCACAAAGCCACTAGATCTAGGTTCCAGACTTATCTCTAATATCTCTAACATGTTTCTTATCTGTCAGGCACTACTATAAGCCTTTACAAAGATTTAACGAACAATTCTACAGGCTAGCGTTTCTATTAAAAAACAAACCAAAACTTGATTCAAGCAACATGTCCCAGGTTCCAGAGCGCCTGGCAGAGTCAAGATTCAGATGCTCTGTCCCATTGGTCTAATCACCATCCTACACTGCCTCAGATCAGATATACACCAGTGCCCGCCAGCTAACAGGAGCTGTGAGGTCCTGTTCACCACCCGCTTCTTCAGGTCTTAAAAGGCAAATCTTCCTACCCTTCCCCTGAGCTGCAGCTCTTCTTCTGCATTGGTTCCTGCCTTTGAAAGGCTCTTTTCCCTCACTTGTAGACACTTCACTGCAGCACTGTTCTTCTAACCTGTGTCACACACCCTAACCAAGGCAGACCGACCTCTCCCACCCAGCAGCTTGCCGAACGCGCCTTGCTCACACTGCTCTAAAAAGCCTCCCTGGGGCTGGGCAGAGCTCGGTGGTGCAGCACTGGCCTCGCAGTGCATGAGGCCCTGGGTTCAATCACCAGCACCAGAAAACAAAAACAAACCAAAAAAAGCCTAACTCTACACCACAAAGTTGTGCTTGATCTCATGCAATCCCATGACTTTCTTGTTCTGCCTCTCTGGGGCTTGAAATGCCCTCCACCTGGTGCAACCCCAGATGAGCGGAGACCCCGCCCCTGTGCTCCCATGAGCGCTCGCACGCAGGCTGACTGCGCACAAATCGAGCAGTGCGGTTTTTCACAGAAAGCTGGGAGCGCTTTCCTTCATATTTTACAGACCTCCTGCTAATACTCATACCACAGCACACCAAGGCGAACTCAATAGATGCGTTACAATCAGTCTAGCATTTAAAGGCTTCATGGCAAAATTCTGGGGAGGAAGAAAGTATGTAAGTTTGTTTTACATAGTTGGGTGAAAATAAGTTAGAGAGGAAGTTGGTAAAATTCAGTGTGGCCTCATATGCCCCGCGGGAGGCGGCGCCCGATCCGAGGGGCGATCGCTCTGTCCCGCGATCGATCGCGTTTGGAGCCTCGGAGTGCCGCGATCGTCTGTCCCCTTCTGCCGGACACGTGCGCCAGCCTCCCTAACGCGACGGCCAGGCCTGTTACGATCCATGGAACAGCTGCGGAATTGAAGTGTGTGCCTTCTTTCCAGCTTCTGGGTAGATTGCTGTTACGAAACTGGTTAGTTCTGTCAAGGTGTCGTCCTCCCAGGCGTAGCTCCGCAGCCGGCCGGCGGGAGGCAGTCTGGAGAACCCTGCCTTGGCGGTGAGGACCCAGAGCTGCGCACGTGTCTTCTCGTGGTGGACGGGCTCCCCTGGCTGCTTCTTAAGCTCCGCCTGAGGAACGCGCGCCTCCACAGCCCGCTCCTTCCTGCTGCCCGCCAGACACTTGCACTGACCTCCGACCCCTCAGAGAGCATGAGCGCGGAGCCCATCTATTTATTTTTTATCTATTTACTTCTTGAGACAAAGTCTTGCTGTATGTAGCCTACGTTGGCCTAAAACTTGTGATCTTCCTGACTCAGCCTCCTGAGTAATGGCATTATGGTCATGTGCTACCATGCTTGGCTCATACACACATTCTTATAAAAGTATGGTATAGATTTTCAGGTTTAGTTTTTTATTAGTACATGTTTCTAGTGCATAACGATTAGAAGTATGATATATATTACAGTAAGAGAGTTTATGAACAAAAGCTAATATTTTCTGAATGAACTTGGAGATTCTGTATTATAGTTAGAAGGAAATACATTTTTAAATAGCTCTTTCATTTAGAATTAAAGCTGGGTTTTAACTTATGTCTCAGCACATACTGAGAATTAAACACAGTACAACATAGTTCAATAAGGACCATGTTTTAAGAAACATTTCTGCTAAGGATGGTTATGCTAAATGTGGCCAGGTCTGATGTTCTTGCACATCACTATATTTACAATGGGCTAGCACATATGAAAATCCAAGTATCTTCTTTTCACTGATATTTCAGGAAGTAATATATCCTAACTGGTAAGCCTTATATTGAAAGCTGAATCAACATGGTAATGTTTTTCTTTGTTTTAAATGAAATACTATAAAAGCTGGAGTTGTCAAAAAGAATAGTAGATATGTTCTACTATCCAATTTAATATATCCTCAGCCACATAGTAACAGAAATTTGCCTTTGCTGAAATTAAACTAGCCTTAAAATGAATAAGAGTGTACGAGCATTTCAGAGTTCTTGAGGAAGTGATTCCCTGTTCCTATGTTTGGTTGTGGTAGACGATTGTACCATGTCAATATCTAGATGCCGCGTTAAGAGCTGCAGACATGAAGTGCAGATCTCTTGGATGACAGGTGGAGCAATGCTTTGTGTCAGTTTCTAGGCAGAAAGGCAGGTTCTTAGACAGGAAGCTGGAATGGAGTGGTCAGGGAGAAGCTGGCTCATAGGCGAGACTGCCCGATCTCTCTGTGTTAACCTAGACTTTGAATACTCTAGAAATCCAGTCAGGGCCTACATGGTCCACATGACACATGTATACAAATTGGGAACAGCTGCTGATTTCTCAGGCCTTTTTAAAGACATGTTATGTCCATCAGCTGTCAGATGGTCATCATATAACAAATACATAACAAGGTACTTGTCTGCCACTTGCCAGAAAGATCATCTTGTAACTATGGAAATGTATGGTGTCTACAACATAGGAGGTGCCACCTTCGATGCATTATCGTCGTGTTGTACTCAGCCTGCAGAGCTGTATATCATTACTCTGTGTCTGTGATTGTACACCTGTGCTGCGAACTTATCTATAGAGCTTACCATGATCACGAAGATAGGAAACTAGGAGAAATCCAGGCAAAATTTCTTTTCTTAACATCTCGTGTGGATGGGGAGGCATCTTAAACACACTCTACCTTGGATATACTTTGAGGTGTTCCTCTTCAAACTCTCTCATTGAGGTTGGTTCATTCTTTTTTCACGGTCTGGTTTGTTCTCAATGTATTCAAAAAGGAACCACTCCTGAACTAACCAGGGTAGCTGGCAGGTACTCTATAGAGTAGAGAACCTTAGTTGGGGGATCTAAGCATCTGTTGTGGGAATTCTCCAAGTTACCAGACTCAGGGATTCTGGATTTGATTTCACTGATGAAAATGGCATTTTCTTATAGATGCTCCCTGGACTTGGCAGGGACCAAGGATCTGCAAATTTGAAAAGGAAAATATGGGGCAGAGTTCAGACACTTCAGATTTGAATAATAATAATAGTAAAAATCATTGAACACTAATTATGGTTTGTCCTAGATGCTTAATATACTTGTATATTTTAATTGTTGCAACTATCTTAGGAAGTAGATTCTCCTAGGAGGTTATTGAGGCTTGGAGAATTTTAGTAACTTTTACAAAAATGTATAGGAAGTAAAAGACAGTGGGTAAATTGAATATAGATTTATCTGATTTGGGAGCCCAGGTTTATTGTTATGCAATCTGGAGCCACCCTGAAAGATCTAATAACTTTATAAATGGATTGAGTACTAAGATCATGTACTGTGACGCTATAAGGCTATGCCCGAGGGGACTGCACTTCCATGAGTCCCTTCCATGGCCTTGGGAAGGGCCTGAGCATTGTGTTTTTGGTTATGTGATTCCATAACATTTAAAAGCATCATTTTTGTGTTTTTTAAAGTAGTCTCCCAAATCGTGCCTGTGAGGGTATTTCTGGAGCGGGCTGGCCTTTAGATTGTAGACTGAGTATGCAGATTCTCTCCCTAATAGGTCGCTGCGCCCCCTCCAATCAACTGAGAGAGTCTGTGTGGAGAAAAGGAGGCTGTGTGTCAGGGAGAACACACCCGCCTGTTGTCTTGGGGCTGGAATATCAGCGCTTCCCTGCTTTCAGACCTGAGCTGAAACATCAGCTCTTCCTCCAGCTTGTTGACTGTAGGCTGCATGTGACCCATTTCATTATATTCTCTCTCTCTGTACATACACACACACACACAAAAAAAAATTGGTCCCCCACATCTGTGTGTTCTACATCCGTGAATCCAATCAACCATAGATCAAATATATTTTTAAAAAATTACACCTCTGTACTGGACATGTATAAACTACTTTTCTTGTTACTGTTCCCTAAATAGCATAGTATGACAGCAATTTACATGGCATTTTCACTGTGTTAGGTGTCAGAAGTAATCTAGAGGTGATTTAAAGTACACAGGAGAGCTGAGCAGGTGTAGGAAAACACCACACCATTTTACACAAGGGACTTGAGCATCCACTTCTGCTCCTTTGCAGAGCCATGACAGTGCACACAGCTTGGAATGAGGGCCTATGGGTAACATGCAAACTTCCCATGGGATATGGATAGATTACCCTAAAAAAAGCTAAATTTTGGTCATCTTACAGGGGGCTTCACCAAAATGGCCTTTCTGAGGGGCAAAGTGGGCTTTTGAAGCTTCAAGCTGAGATGACGCAGTCGGAGTATGACATGCTGGAGAAACCAGTTGCCAACATGAACCCATTTTCTAGGAAAAGAACAAAGCCCAGGAGGTCCTCAGAAACTGGAACTCAGATTTTCCCCTGCCCCAGACCCCAAACCTCACTCCCGTTCTCCAACCACCTCCTGCATCAACTGCACAAGGGAAGAGCTGCAGACAGCAGCTGCAAAGTACCGGCATGATGGTGCTGGGGAGAGAGACGCCTGGAGCTCCCCATGCCGCACGCCCCCGGCTCTCCCCTCTTTTTAGGTTTGTGAGTTTGCCTCAAGTCTGAGGAGGGGAGCAAGTGGAGAGGGGGCCTGAGGAGAAGCCTTGAATCAAACAAGAGCAGAACCTTTTGGCGTTAGATGGCTTTTCAATATCTACCATGACCAAGAAAGCCAGGCTCGCTGGGATTTATGCAGGGATGGAGAAGAATGCTTTGCCAGAGGGAGGTGGGACAGAAGAAATAAAGATGTATACGGAGAAGACTGTACATTTAAACCTAGCATGCTGGTGTTCATGTGCAGTCCCAGTACTCTGAGGGTTTGGGGTAAGAGGATGGCAAGTTTGAGGCTGGCCTGGGCAATTCGGCTACTTAATAAGAGCCTGTCTCAAAAAACAAAATAAAAAAGGACTGGGGGAGTGGTTCAGGGCAAAGGCCCTATGTTCAATCCCCTGCAGTGAGGGTGGGGGGAATGCTTCTAAGGAGACTGCAACCTCAGGACACAGTCAAAGTTAGCCAAGATTGTCCATGTCTGTGCTCCGTACCTTTACTGCTAGGCTTTTCCCTTCCAGGCTCATCACACCCGAATGCCTTCAAGAAACTATAAATCTATAGTTTTTTCTCCTAGTAAGCCCACAAATTAACCTAGTTGATGAGGTTGGGGGCAACCGGGCCTTGAGATGAAGAAACAGATACAAAGGGTTCAAAGAATATTTTTAGGCAAAACATCTTAGATCCCTCCAAGAACATACGTACCTCCCCAACCCCAGGCCAGCAGGAGCCTCTCCCTTTGGGGCCTGCACTGTTTTCTCTGAGTTTTCCCTTACCTCTGCTGGGCAAAGTCTGCCCATGCCTCTCACCTGGAAGTCTCTGCCTGTGATGAGAGTCAGAAACCAGCACTGAGGGCTGCGTCAAGGTCGCACCTCCTCTCTGGGGGACTCCTCAGACCTTGCCTGGTGAAGCTTGAAGCTTCAAAAGCCCAGTTTGTCCCCCAGAAAGACCATTTTGGTGAAGCCCTCTGTAAGAAGACCAAAGTTCAGCTCTTTTTAAGGTAATCTATCCGTATCCCATGGGAAGTTTGCATGTCACCCATAGGCCCTCATTCCGAGCTGTGTGCACTGTCATGGCTCTGAAAAAGAGCAGAAATGGATGCTCAGGTCCCTTCCATAAAATCATGTGGTGTTTCCCTACACCTGCTCTCCTGTGTACTTTCCAACCCTGCTGTGTACTTTAAATCACCTCTAGATTACTTCTGACACCTAACACAGTGAAAGACTAGCAAAGAACAGGAAGGACAGAGGTTTCTTTTGCCAGACTGAGCCGAACTCATCCAATGAATCAGTACACGCAGCAAAAGAGGCCCTACTGATGCTTCCTTTTGGGAATGCCACTTTGCAAAACTTCCTTATAGAAACCATGACTATTTTATTCCTAGTTATAGTATAGTGCTAAGAATTCCTTTGAGATTTAACCCCCACCCCACCTCCCTGCAATGGGCTGGTGAACTCATTTCCTGAATCAAGTGGATGATTCAAAATTTCTCATCTCCAAAGTAGTCTTAAAATTAATTAAGCAGAGATTGAATGTGGCAGTTTTGTGTGTATCACTGGCATAAATATACATCAAAATGACACCAAGACTTAATGAACCAATGAAGTATGTGACTAATTCAGGGTGACAGGAGTCTGTTGAAAAGGAGGACGATGCCTTGGCAGGAACTGGTGAAAGAGACGTCCTCGCAAAGTGCAGAACCATGTGTCCCTGAGAAAGCTGAAAGGTATGGAGCTATTGTTTCCAAACCGTGCCCTTAATTCCAGAAATGATACCGTCATCCCCAAATATTCCTAATGGTCTCTCAGCGTTTAGCAGCTCATTGCTTTTCGCCAGTCAGCAGAGTTCTCTGATTAAATCTTGCAGATCACCAACCCACAAGCTATAAATCACCAACCCACCAGCTTTTTTATATTTTATGGAAAAAAGGTACAACACAATTTCATAGCAAAATAATAGGAGAATAATAATAGGTAACACATTGCATCTTATCTTTAAAGTAGTTGCTCAGAATACAAGATATAGGCATAAAAATTTCTCCCATTGATGTTAGCACAAACCTTCCTTTTCATTGAAGTAAGAGACACTAGTAGTATAACTGACTTCCTTTTTTCCCTTTTCCCTGCTGTCCTTCTCCCTTTCACCCATACTAATTCCTTTTTCCTTTTGAAAAATTTCTTCCAATTTCACAATATCTATTATACATTTTGGATCTTATTTACTCTTTCAGTTTCTCACACTAGGGAGAAAATACGATGTTTACACACATGAGTCTGATTTATTTCACTTATGAGTATGGTCTTGAGATGCATCTATTTACCTATAAAAGTCTCAAGTTTATCCTTCTTTATAGCTGAGTAGTACTCCATTGTATAAAAAGACCACATCTTTTTTATTCATTCCTTGGTTGATGGGCATTTGAGTTGTTTCAAGATTTAGCTATTACAAACTGTGCTGCTGTAAACATGGGTGCACGTATATTGCTGGGGTATGATATTTTTAATTCTTCTGGAAAGATACCCAAAAGGGGGCTGGGTGTGATGGCACAAGCCTGTAATCTCAGCACTCAGGAGTCTGAGGCAGGAGGATCATTGCGAATTCAAGGCCAGCCTGAGCTACAAAGTGAGTTCAAGGCCAGCCTGAACTGCATAGTGAGATCCTGTCTCAAAAAAAAAATCCAAAAGGTGAACAGCTGGGTTGAATGGGACCTCTACACTCCCACAAAGAGTGGAGAAGTGTTCCTTTTCCCTACAACCTCATCAGCATTTGTTATTGGTTGATTTCTTGATGATAGCCATTCTTGCTGGGATGAGATGGAATCTCAGTGTCGTTTTACTTTGCATCTCTCAAATGGCCAATGATGCTGAACATTTTTCATGTATTTGCCATTTGTACTTATTGATGTGAGAGGTGTGTATTCATCTCAGATGTCCATATTTTGATTGGGTCTTTGAATTTGGGGGGGGTCTGAGGTTTTTCAATTCTTTATATATTCTAGATAGAAAATCTTTGTCTGGAAGACAATTGGCTAAAACTTTTCCCACTCTGGGGTTGTCTTTTCACTTTGCTGATGATTTTTTTGCTGTGCAAAAAGCTTTTTTGTAAGATGACATCCCAGTTGTTGATTCTTTGAAGTATTTCCTGTGTAGTCTGAGTTTTGTTCATTAGCTCTGTACCTACACCTATGTCTTCAAGATTTCTACCTACTTTCTCTTCCAGTACATTCAGTGTTTCTGTTTTAATATTTAGATACTTGATCCATTTTGACTTTAGTGCATGATGATGCATATGGGTCTAGTTTTAGTCTTCAGCATGTGGCAAGCCAGTTTTTCCAGCACCATTTATTAAAATGGCTATCTTTCTTCCAGTGAACATGTTTGGTCCCTTTGTCCAAGATGACATGACTGAGTGGGTTTCTAGTCATGTCTCCATCTTCTAATTTGTTCCATTGATCCTCAGGTCTGATTTTTGCCAATACCATGCTGATTTTATCACAATAGTCAGGGATTGTATGCCTCCTGTCCTACTTTTGTTGCCCAGGATTATTGTTACGGTTTGTGTCTGCAGGTCTCCACAAAGCCTCATGCAGTCATGGGGCGGGCTTCTAGAATTTGTGATTGATCCATGATCCAATGCTGGGATTATGGGTGTGAGTGCTTCACCTGCCCTGGGGCATGTAGTTTGCATACAGTGTAAGGGAGGGAAAGAGGCTGCTTGCTGCTGCTCTTCCTTTTTGCTTTTACTGTTTTTGCTGTTTTCTGCCACTGTGAATAGTTGCCCTGTCCCATGTGCCACTCTGCCTTGGAGCCAGCCAAGTATGGACTGAAACCTCCACAAACTGTGAGCTAAATAAACCTTTCCTTCCTTAATTTTGGGCATTGGGTATTTTGTCTCAGCCATGAGAGAAAAGTAACTAAGACAATTATCTTTGCTATTGTAGGTCTCTTCTGGTTCCAAATGAATTTTAGAAATGTTTTCTTTAGATCTGTGAGGTATACTAATGGTATTTTGATTGGACTTGCATTAAATCTGTACAACAATATTGGAAATATGGCCATTTTCACAATGTTGGTTCTTCTTATCCATGAGTAATAATATCTTTCCATTTTCTAATATCCTTTGTCAGACTACTGTAATTTTCAATATATAGATCTTTTACTTCCTCTGTTAGATTGATTCCTAAGTATTTTTTTTTTTTTTTGGATGCTATTGTGAAGGGTGTGATTTCCCTAATTTCTTTCCCAGTGAATTGTTGTTTATGTACAGGAATGCTATTGACTTTTGAATGTTGACTTGTGTTCAGCTATGCTACTGAATTGGTTATTAAATCTAGACATCTTTGTTGGAGTTTTTGTGGTCTTCTATGTAGAGTATCATGTTATCTGTAAATAATGATAATTTAACTTCTTCCTTTCCTACTTTATTCTTCTTATTTCTTGCTCTTGTCTAATTGCTCTGGCTAATGTTTCCAGAACTATATTGCACAAGAGTGGTGATAGTGAACATCCTTGTTGTCTTGCCTACTTTTTTCTCATTGCTTAGACAAAATACTTGATGTCCAAAATTAAGGAAGGAAGGTTTATTTAGCTCAGTTTGTGTTGGTTTCAGTCCATAATCAGCTGGTTCCAAGGCAGAGTGGCACATAGCAGAGAGCAACAGCTCATGGCAGCAGTGAAAAACAGCAAAAGCAACAAAAGTGAAAAGGGAGGAGCAGCAGAGAACAAGCCTCTTTTCCTGCCTTATATTGTGTGCAGGCTCCCCAACCCGGGGCAGGGGTGTAGAACTCATACCCATAATCCCAGTGTTGGACAATGGATCAATCAAAAACTCTAGAAGCCCACCCCATGACTGCATGAAGCTTTGGGGGGACATCCAGACACAAACGATAACACTTGTGTTGTTCCTGATTTTAGAGTGAAAGCTGTCAATTTTTTGTCCACTAAGTGTGATGTTGGCTGTTGCTTTGTCATAAATGGCTTTGATCAGGTTGAGGTAAAGACCATCTATTCTGATTTTCTTTTCTCTTTTCTTTTTTTCTTTTTGAGACAGGGTCTTGTGATGCAGTTCAGGTTGGCCTTGAGCTCACTTTATAGTTCTGGTTGGTCTCAAACTTGAAATGATCCCCCTGCCTCAGCCTCCTGAGTCTTGGTGTTATAGGCATGTGCCACCACACCCAGCTATTCTGATTTTCTGAGTGTTGGACTTCCTCAAAAGCTTTTTCTATGTCTATTGAGGTAATTATGTGATTTTTGTCTTTGGCTCTGTTGATATGGTATATTATATTTATTGATTTGCATATGTTGAACCATCCCTGCATTCCTGGAATAGATCCCACTTGATCATGATGTATAATCTTCTTGATGATTTGTGGAATTCTGTTTGTAGTATCTTATTGATGATTTTTGCATCTATATTCATTAGGGAGAATGGCCTGTAGTTCTCTGTTTTGTTGAGTCTTTCCCTGGTTTTGGCATCAGAGTAATATTTGCCTCTAGGAATCAGTTTGGGAGTATTGCTTCCCTTTCTGTTAATTAAAAATTTTGAGGAGTATTGGCATTAAATCTTCAACAAATTTCTTGTAGAAGTCAGCAGGGCATACATCAGGACCTGGGCTTTTCTTTATTGGTAAGTTTTTAACTACATTTTCAATTTTATTGACTGATATTGGCTTTTTCAGAATTTTTATATCTCCTTGATTCAGCTTTGATAATTCATAGGTATCAAGGAATCTGTCCATTTCTTCTGTGTTTTCCATCCTACGAGAGTAAAGATTTTCAAAGTACATATGGATGATCTTCTGAATTTCCACAGGCTCTGTAGTGATTTTACCTTCTTCATTCCTCACTATATGAATTTGAGTCTTTTCTTCCTTGCTTTTTGTTTTTTTTTTTGTTTTTTAGTCTTGCTTTTTGATAAGGTTGGCTAAGAGTTTACCAGTTTGATTTGTTGTTTAATAGAACCAACTCTTTGATTCATTAATTTTTTGTATTGTTTTCTTAGTCTCAATTGCATTAATCTCTGCTCAGATCTTTACAGTTTCCTCCCTTGTACAGGCTTTGGGCTTGACTTGTTCTTTCTTTCTAGAAGTTTGAGGTGCAGCATAAGGTTATTTATTCATCCTCATTCTGCTTTACTGATGTGAGAATTTACCACTATAAATTTTGCTCTGACTGCTTTGTGTTATTGCTTATTTGATTTTTCATGTCTTTTAAAATGTGTCTTAAATAGTTGGATGCTCCCATATTTGGTGCATATATATTTATGATTGTTATCTTCTCCCCTTGCAGTTTTCTGCTAACAAGTATGTAATGACCTTGTTTATCTCTTTTGATCATTCTTGGTTTGAAGTTTACATTGTCTGGAAACAGAATAACTACTCCGCTTTTTTCTGGATTCCTCTCATATGGAGTATTGTTTTCCATCCTTTGACTTTGAGTCTATGAATTTCCTTTTGAATTAAATGTGTTTCTTGTACACAGTATATTGTTGGATTTTGTTTTTTGATCTACTCTGCCATTCCGTTTCTTATGATTGGTGAATTGAGGCCATTTACATTAGTGTTAACAACTGATATGTGTTAGCTTATATTTGTCATATCATTTTGCTGTGGTTGGTTCCTTCCTTCTCTCCTCTGTTTAATTGCTTGTTCTGCTAGTGGTTACTTTCGATTATTGTTCTTGAAGTTGTGGTCATTTTTATCTCTGTCTAGAATATCTTTCAGTACTCTTTGTAGGGTTGGTTTGGTGGTCATGCATTTCTTCAGTTGTTCTTTGTCATGAAAGTATCTTATTTCTCCATTAGTTTTAAAAGATAGTTTTGCAGGGTACATTAATCTGGGTTGGAAGTTGTTTTCTTTCAGGACCTGAAATATTTTACTCTAAGCTCCTCCTGATTTGATCATTTCTGTTGAGAAATCTGCTGTGAGTCTGATGGGATTTCCTGTATAGGTGATCTGTTTCTTTTCTCAACAGCTTTAATACTCTGTTTTTGTACTTAATTTCTGGCATCTTGATTATTATATGTCTGGGTGTAGATTTATTTTGGTTATGGCTAAGTGGAGTGCTATATGCCTCACTTATGTGTATGTCAGATTCTTTTCTCTGTGTAGTGGTTGATTGATTGTGTCAATTTGAGAAGTTTAGAAGCTTAACTAAACTTGGCTCAGCAATTGGTTCAGCAATTCTACACCCAAGGGTGTAGAGGAGCCACCCTAGGGTGTATCATCACATAGATGATATAAAAGGAAAATGAGGAAGGACAGAGGGGCTTCCATTCTTCAGAGGAGACCCAGTCTTTAACTTCAGCCTGGATGTTGTCTCCTGGCTTCCAGTGCAGACTCTTTGGTTTCCACCTTGGGTCCTTTAGCCTTCTGGTGTAAGCTCATCAGCCTTCCATCACAGACCCATTGGCCTCCTGATATGGACTTGCAGGGAATGCTGCAGTGAATTCCACACCCTGAACTGAATCTGTTCTCCAGTGTGCAGACATCCTCTGCATGCTTCCTCATCTAACTCTTTGGCTGACCATCATACACCAATCTTGTAATTTCTTATACATTTCTATATCTTGTGTTATATCTGTTTCTGTAGTAAAACCTTGGCTGATAGACCATGCTTAGGATATTTTCAGCTACTACTTCTGCAAATAGTCTTTTTATGTCATTTGTGTTGACTCCTGCTGTTTCAACACCTATCAGTCTTATATTATTTTTCTTTGCATCATCTTGCAGCTGTTGCATTGTTATGTCCTAGTTTCTTGTTATTTTTAAGAGATCTTTCCTTTCCCAATTATTAGTTGCAATGCTGTCTTCAAGATCTGAAAGTCTATCTTCATTTTCATTCAAGCAGTTTTGCCAGCTTTCGATGGAATTTTTAATTTCCTAGATATCTATTTGAATCTGTTTCATGCATTCTAATTCTTTCCTATATTGTTCATTCAAGATTTCTATCATTTTTTTGTGGTCATTCTTTCTTTTTTTATTTTAAAGAGTAAAAGGAGGACAACATACAATTGTGGGATTCACTGAATTACAGGCAAAGTGGTAGGACATTATCAATGGTTGTTATTTTACCTGTTGGTATCTTCAAGATAGTTCCTCAGGAAAACAAATAGACAAATAATAGTGAGTTACAGACAAAAATGGTAGGAAATTATCAATGGTTGTTATACTATAGCTTGGATTCTCCAAAGTGGTTTCTAGGAAAAACAAATAGAGCTATACATGAGTGCTCAATCAAATAATCATTGACTATTCTCAGCGGTTGTTGTTGAAAACACATAGTAACAAACATACATCCATTTATGAAATAGCATAGGAACAATA
Source organism: Chinchilla lanigera (assembly GCF_000276665.1). Lineage (NCBI taxonomy): Eukaryota > Metazoa > Chordata > Mammalia > Rodentia > Chinchillidae > Chinchilla > Chinchilla lanigera. The sequence continues at coordinate 21,593,934 of NW_004955425.1, read as the reverse complement.
CAAACATTACAGAGTTATGGACAGATTGGTCGGAAATCATCATTGGCTTCTGCGATACATGTTGGCATCTTCAAAGTGGCTTCTCAGGAAAACAAAGATATGGAAGAAATATCAAACAAGTAGTTACAACCCAAGGGTTGCAAATAATAGCAGATTACCTCCTCATCAGTGACTCCCCTCACTGAGGTGTGATGGCTGGAAGGAAGGCCAGGACTGAAAAGAAGGACTGAGAGACCAGCACCAATGTTCAGCAATGGGCTGTCCACTTTTTCCTCTATAGTCATGATTTTTACCTCCTCATCAGTGACTCCCCTTACTGAGGTGTGATGGCTGGAAGGAAGGCCAGGACTGAAAAGAAGGACCGAGAGACCAGCACCAGTGTCCAGTAATGGGCCATCTACTTTTTCCTCTATAGTCATGATTTCATGGGGCTTCTCCTTGGAGACAATGGTCCAGTCAGAGGAAGAAGGCAGAGTATGCCTTGGGCCCCTTTATTCCTGCTGGACCAGCTGGTAGGAGGGGTCCAAGCCCTGGGGTCCCCACTCCCGAGGGCAGCCTGACCTCCACTGGCCACCCCCACAGTCAGGGCATGGCCCAGGGGGCCTCCTAGGGTCATCCCTCCTGAGGTGGTTTGGCCCCCGACAGTGGCAGCAGGCGAATGCAGTTGACAAGACCCCCCTGGGCCCCTGAGAACTAGACCCAGGGTCTGCCTCTCCCAATGCTGCATCAAAGGCAGCAGTGCCCTCTCAGTCTCTCTACCCTCTCCCCTTGGTCTCCCCCTCACCATGGCCACAAAACACTGAGAAGGCAATTCCCACCAACATCTCAAGCAAGCCATCTGGGGCAAAAGCCATCCTCCGCAGCCCCCTTCCACTATCTGGGGCTGACTGAGTAACAAACCCATCCTCAAGAATAGTTTGTCCCTCTACTGAACTGGGATCCAGGGAAGTATGCTTCATCAATGCCTCTTGTCTAAGAAAGCAGAGGGGTCTTCTCTCTGGCCTCCCAGCACATTGGGACCCTGCAACCACTTAGTTCCTCTCCTCAACCAACAACACAGGCAGCAGGAATATGTGGATGAAGTCCTCAGCCCGCTAGTCAGTCTCAGCACTATCAGATGTGACGTGTCCCAGGCAGGTAACCTAGACACGTACCTTCTCCATGAAAGCGGTTCTACAGAATCTGAATATTGGGCACCCATGTAATCCATGAAGTCTCAGTGCAGACCTCTCTGGAGCTCCACGTGCTCCTCCACTGCAGCCTGTAGCGTTAGGGGAAGAATGACCTCCCGGGAGTCTCCCCGGGTATTGCACAAGGTCCTGCTGGTTTCTGGCTCCTGAATGGCTCTCATGTCCCCAATCAGCTCGACCTCTGAATCGTCAGGAGTCATTACTCTCGTGTTCTCTGAGTCCTTGTTTATCACCTGCTCCTCCGCTGACTCCAGACCTTTCTGGCTCTCCAGGGCAGGGCTGAAAGTGACCTGCCTTGTGGCATGTTTTACCAGAGGTTTCTTCATGTCAGGATGGTACACACACATCTCTGGGTGGGCCTATCGTGTTGGCCTATCTCTGTGGCATGGCAGTTCCTGACTGCGTGGTGGCGGCCGGCCCAGGGCTGGCACATGTCTCTGCACTGCTGCCCGGGCACCTGCTGTCTGCATTTCCGGATGTGGCCTCGGACCCCGGCGGCTGCCTGCGTGGCAGGGCTGCACCAGGCCCGTGGCCTCCCACCCCTTCTATCATTTTTCTACACTTCTCTATTTTTTTTAAATCTGTCTTCTTTAGATGTGATGAGCAATTCTTTCATTATGGCTGCCATTTCTTTTTTTACTTGGGAGATTATTTTTGATCTGATTTCTTGTATAGCCTGATGGAGTTCTTTCTTTACCTCAGTTGCTATCATTTCAGAAATTTCAGGTGTGTGACTTCCAATTTCTTCTAAATCAGTGTCTCCTGGACTTGTTCTGGATGGGCTAAAAGTCTGAGTTTGCATTTTGCTCCCACATTTTGACACTTTCTATTTAAAATATATATATATATATTGTGGTGATCCTTGTGAGTTTTGTAGTAGGTAGCTCTATGACTACTATCAAGTCCTCTCTAGAATAAGTCTGTTCTTCAGGGGTATCTTCTGTGTGTCAGAGATTCTTGATTTGCATCTGTCCCAAGATCCTGTGTCCCCAGTTAATTGAGAGTGGGATGTTTGTTTCTCTTTGGCTCTGTCCTCCATCTTTAGGTGTAATTCTTTGGTAAGGTTATTACCCCAGAGCTTCCCAATATTGTTACAGAAAGGACAGCAAGTGATTATAACAGATCTGACATCCTAGCTGCAGTAGTATAGTTAGTAATAAGCACAATTTAGAGAGTGACCAATTCTGGTAACTATTGATTTTGTCGTTTAGACCATAGGAACAGTCTACAGTTGTATAACAGAATTGATCATAAATTAAGAATTTGTATGCCAAGTGTTTCCACTTGTTAGAGTGGATTTACCCTGAATTCCTCCAGGCAAGACGGTTGCCATGTCCTGAACACTTTCTGTACAAGTTGCCTGGCCTGCAGTGTAGGAGTGTGGGCCAGGCACCAGGGTTCCTCCAAACTGAGGCTCCCTGGATGGCAGAGGGGTGATAGGTGGGGTTTCTCCCCTCCCATGTGGCTCACTGAGATTCCTACGGCTCACTGTCAGGTAAATGATCTTGGAGGGGCAGAGTTTCTCCCTTTCCTAAGCAGCTCAGTGGCACTCCTGAGGCTCACTGAGGCTCATGGGCACTCCCACGATGGTGGGAGGGGTGAGAGTGGAGTTTCTTTCCTCCTGAGCAGGTCACTGAGGCTGTGGAGGCTCACCAAGGCTCATGAGAGCTCTGGGGATGGTAGCAGCAGGGGCGGGGGCAGAGTTACCCCTAATCTTATACTCATCATTTCCTTGCTTTTCTTTACAGTTTTATCAGAAGTGGAAATAACCTGGAATAACATTATTAGTTTTCCATTTTTTAAACCTTATCTAAATAGGATCATATCATTATTTTTCTCTACAACTTGCCCTTTTCTGCCCTTCAGTGTACATGTTCATGAAATTCCTCCATGATGATATATGTAGTTGTAATTTATGAATAAGCCTCAATTAATTCATTCAGTTCTTTGTCAGTGAGTATTTATCAGGCTTTTTTTGCTGTTAAAAGTGCTGCTGGCAGTAACATAATGGTACACATTTCTTGGGTAACAATTTCTTTAGAGGATCAGTGATGGTGGACCTATGGCACATACTATTTATTTTTCTTTTAAGACAAAAGATGAGTTGTTTTTGCTAAACTAACACCTCAGTGTTTAAGTTTAATTGCAGTGTTGGCACTTTGTGATAAAGAAGTGGGTTTTGGGTTGCCATTTAGGCACTCGTCTCTAAAAGTTTCACCATCACTGGTGTATATTTAGGAGCAGAATTGCTGGATTACATATTAAACTTTATTTGAAGTACTGTACTGTTTTCTAAAGTGATTTAAGAAATTTATATGTTCATGAGAAGTATTCAAGTGTTTTCATTATCACACATCAGTATCAGTAATTTATAGTGACTTATTTTAACATTTTTGCCAAGATTCATTCTTCAGATGGGTGAACCTATCAAACTCTTTTTATCCTTCCTGATTTCATTTTTGAGTTCAACTTTAACCTCAATTTGCAAGTTAACTTTTCATTACTTCCTTGCATCACTCATGGCTTTTATCTATTACTTTAAAATAATCAGCCAGGTGTGGTGGTTCACCCCTGTAATCCCAGAACTTGGGAGGCTGAGGTAGGAGGATTGTTGCAAGTTTGAGACCAACCTGGGCTACAAAGTGAGCTCAAGGCCAGCCTGAACTGCATAGCAAGACCCTGTCTCAAACAGACAAAAAAAAAAAATCTATTTCCCAGATGCTGAATGAAGTGCTGTGTGATGTTGAGATTGATTGATGAATAATACTGATTATTCATCAGCATAGCACTGGCTCAGCATGCACCGGCACAATCTGATATACTCAGTATTCTTTCTCTTTTCCCTCAGTTACATTTATGCACCTTCCAAGAACATGTTGTTTCCTGGAGGAACAAGCTCAGGTGACTTCCATGCATGCTGCAGTAGCTAGACGAAGCTGACTGCTGAAGTTCACCTGTGTAATTTAAATGTCAGGATAAACACTACTGCTGTATGAATTTGGCACCGTTGGCTTTCTTTCTTCCTTCCTTCCTTTCTTCCTTTCTTCCTTCTGTCTATTTTGAGACAGGGTCTCTGCACTTTAGGCCAGCCTTCAACTCATTTTGTAGCTCAGGCTGGCCTCAAACTCTCAGCCATCCTCCTGTCTCAGCCTCCAAGTGCTGGGATCACAGGCGTGTGCCACCATGCCTGGCTCCACTGGCTCAATTCTAAAATTGTTGAAACTGAAATCTAAAAATTCAATTCAGTAAATATTTCTTGTTTTTTTGAGACAGGGTCTTGCTGTGTAGTTCAGGTGGTGGGATGGGTAAATTCTTAGTATTATTAAAACGATATTACTAAGCATTAATACTTACGTTATAATGTTACTATTAAGGATTTAATATTTATTAATAATCGTTCAATTTCAATTTAGAAATGGGCCTATGTCATTTTTTAACCATTACTGTGGTTAGCCTTAACCACCGCTAATAATAAGAGAGTATTCTTACTCTCCCACCACCACTAGTCACCCAAATTTACCAGGTGAACTGTTATCTTTGCTAGTGTAACTGAGTAAGTATTCTCTCACCCTCCCTGAAATAATCTGAACAATTTGTTTCTTACCATAAGGAGAGTACCCTAAGTTGAATTTCAGCATTAATGTTAATTTAAAAGGATCTGAAGAAATATTTGTTGGCCAGGTGTGGTGGTGCATGCCTGTAATCCCAGCACTCTGGAGGCTGAGGCAGGAAGATCACTTCAAGTTCAAGGCCGCCTCTGCTAGAAAGTGAGTTCAAGGCCAACCTGAACTACACAGGTAGGGAACCAAGGTACAGAAGTTTTAGAGGTACTTTGTCCAAGGACATGAGCCATGACTGAAATGCTGTAGCTAACATATAGAGATGAAACACATAGGCAAACAGACTTATGGTTTTGAATGATGCCAAAACTTTGAAATTCTTTTTCTTTTCTTATTTTATTTTAATCACATTTCTATTTATGTAAATCAGAAGCCTCACTCCAAAACCTTATTCTTAGATTTTTGGCAGCTTGGACATCCACCCAGATGACTGGTATTTCAATCTTTTTTCTTTTCAAAGTACTTACTTGTAGGTGGCAGTGTTAGTTTCAAATCCTACTTTGCATTTTTCTGAGGAAGATTAGAAAAAGCCATCTGGATAGCATCACCCTAAAAAAATTCTTCTCCAAGTGGAACTTCCTTAAGAAGAAATTCTAAGAGAAGAAATGATATAAAGTGAAGCAGAAGTCAAATGGAAAATTTAGAATCTGAAACATTAAATTCTGATATTTATGAGAATTATCTTGTGTATAATAAATTCACTATTCTTTCAGGTCTTCGTTGTTGTTGTTTTGGGTTTTTTACTTCTTCTTTTGAGGGGAGATTGTTTTGAATGAAAACCTTGCCCTTAATAACATTTTTTTTTAGCTCTTGTTGAGGCTTAACCTTATTCACACATAGCTTGTTTGGTTTTGAATTTTGGGAGTGCCTCTCCTTCCCTCTTTCCTTCTTTCCTTCCCTCTTTCTTTCTTCTTTCTTTCTTTCTTTCTTTCTTTCTTTCTTTCTTTCTTTCTTTCTTTCTTTCTTTCTTTCTCTTTTTCTCTTTCTTTCTTCTTTTTCTTTCTCTCTTTCTGGTACTGAGGGATTGAGTCCAGGGCCTTTGCACTAAGTTACATCCCTAGTCCTTTTAAAATTTTCAAACAGGGTCTTGCTAAATTACTAAGTTGGCCAGGCTTAATTCATAGACCTCCTGCCTCATCCTTGCAGAGTGCTGGGATTACAGATGTGCACTAGTATGAGGCTTTTGTGTTCCTTTTCTATTATGTAGTTGTTTGTTCTCTTCAGGCATTCATTACTGCCACTTACACCTCTCAAATGGCGACATACTTAATGTAACAATTTGCCTAGAGCAGAATCTGGCAAACAGTGGCTGATTATCTCTTCTATTGCCTTATGCAGTTGTTTCTTTACCTCCATTGCAATCATTTCAGCTATTTCAGGCATGTGATTACCACATTCTGCTATGTTGCTTTCTCCT
>NW_004955425.1:21504807-21586547 GCF_000276665.1 Chinchilla lanigera | reverse complement strand
GGCCTACCTGGCTCTTTGCGCGCTTTTCGGCTGGGAATCGCGGTGGTATGAGTCCGGCCCACTCTCGGACCCAGGAGCCCTGCCGCTCCCGGAGAACTGGCTGCCTGGGCGCAAGGCGCGGGGGCCTGGGGGAGCCTGCTCGGCCGGCTCCGAGGGCCTGCTCGCCCCGCCCGTCCCCTGGGCCTCCCAGGGCCTAGAAACCCAGTGGCTGGTTAATATTAAATACTTATTTACAGACTGACTGACTGACTGTTCCCCTGCTGATAAAAGAATGAGTGAATGAAAACCTTAGTAGAAGGCAAAGAAACAAAGTGAAGAGTATGTGCGAAATGTTCTTACCACTAAATATTAAAGATTTATAACATTATTTTTTACAGATCTCTAGAATTTATTAACCTCTATGAAAGCACGAAAAGTCTACTGTCTATATAATTTCATTGTGGACCTTAGAAAAATTAAAGGTTAATGTACTTTTTTTTTTGGTACTGGGAATCAAACTTAGGACTTTGTGCTTGCCAAGCAGGAGCTGTGCTGCTGAGCTATAGCCCTGGCTCAAAGGTTAATCTAAATATGTCTATTGGTTTCATAAAAATATATTTGTCTAGTTAATTCACTTAATTGCAGTTACTCTATCTAGTTATTTGGAATCAACCACCAAGAGTATTAATGCAGATGCTCACTGCCTAGTAAATTGCTCTTCCATTTCTGAAATTTACATTTTACTTGGAATTCTTTGAAATCCTGTTTTACATAATAATTATTTCTAGAATACTATTCTACATTGGTTCTCTATAGTTTCCAAAGTAATGAAAGTTAAGAACTATAACATTTGCTGTGGTCACATTAAATCAAACATGTTATGCAAACATTCTTTGATGATAAGAATGGGAAAAGAGATAATTTGATTTACATATATTTTAATTCTTAGTTTTGTCATCATACAAATTAAGCTTTTAATAAATTTTAGGCCCTTAAGTTTTAGTTATCTTGTAGTCTGTTAATTTTAACTTTTTTATTTCCTTAATACATTTCTCTATTTTTCATATTTTCTCTAATAATCTTTATTTCTTTTATAATATTAGAAAGCAATACATTCTATTCTTTGAAAATCCACATAATTAGCCATTTGTCTTATTGCTCAAATTTATACTTTATTAAAGTAACTCCTCAGGGCATAGAGACTATGACAGTAATTTAAACTTGAAATTTCTAAAGACTATTCAAGTGAAAGAATGTAGAATTATACTCATAGGGTATTTATTAGCATTTGTAATTATCTTCTTTGAAAATGCTATTTTCAGGCACTAAGTTGAATATACTTAAAACATGTATGTAAACTGATATATATTTACATACTTATGTATTTTACTTTTATGTAAACTGATATATATTTACATACTTATGTATTATACTTTCCTTTTTTGCTTTAATACATCCATTGTTTTCTTACATGTAAAACAAGGAGCAAGGTTAATAGCTAAACTTTATTTCAGTTTTAATGCCTTATTATTATTAACTGCAATTGTCCTACAATAAAATCATTAGGGATAGCTTGTGGAACAGTGCCCGTATTTGATCTCCTACAACATCCTTCAACACAACAGCTGATACATGTTCTGCAAGTTCCCTGAAAAGAGACACACAATAGTGATTTAAACAATCACTTCTAGTGAAACAGTGTGTGTTAAAAAATGTTGAGGAATAACAGAATTCTGTCAGAAAGAGGGAAGATGTTCCAGAGTGATGCTGGCCCCCGAGGGGAGGGCAGTGTCCTAGGCAGAGCTTAGCTCAGCAGGCAGGACAGGCAGCCATGGAAAGGTCAAGACTAGAGGGAGTCAGTGTGACCCAGGGATGAACAAGATAAGATGACACCCAGCACTGAGGGCTAAAACAAATTCAGGTCCCAGGATGGAGACACAATGGCCAAGGCCAAGGGTCTGGTCACCTGATGAACAAGTTCCATGATAAGCTAGTGGGATCCTCTTGTCCAGGAATGTGACAAAAAAAGATAACCAGTTGGGTTAAAAAACTTTTTTGTTAAAAAAGATAACAAAATGGGAACTTCATACCCAGTTGGGTAATTGTAGATAACCAGTTGCACCAAACCCCTATGCCTACCCTCTGAAGAGCACCTTTGTTTTTTGCTTGTGCTGATAATTTTGGAAAAGTTATGACTGATGGTGCTTGCAAAAGTACACTTGCTACATGCTCTGAGTTCCTAAAGACCTGCCTCTAACTTAAACTGTCCTGCTTGTAACGGGATAGTCAATACTTTGACTTCAACTTGGCCCTGAGTTGTCTGAGATGTAGTCATTTTTGTGTATAAAAATCCCTAGACAAAGTGTCCCTGTGGCAACCTGCTTAGATCCCCTCCCAGAATTAGTTTTCTGCTTTCACTCTATAGTAAATGCTTTTGCCTGTTTCTCTCTTCACCCTCTGCTTTATAATTCTTTCTGGGTTGGGAGAAGAACCCACCAGCCAGACTGTAATGGAAAGATTGTCAGGGAGCTGGGGGTCATGGCACATGCCTGTCATCCCACCAACTAAGGAGCCTGATGTGGAGGATAGTGAATTTGAGACCAGCTTGGGTAATATGTGGAGACCCTGTTTCAAAAGAAAAAAAAAACCAAATAGATGAATAAATAAATATTTAAAAATGCATGAGGGACATATAGAAGACCATACTAGATAGTGAGAAATTGACAAGTTTGAAGAGTTTTAATACCTTAATTTTGGAATATACCTTTGTTGTCAGTTATTCCTTCCTAATCAGAAAGTTACCTATATGTGTCCATATGGCATTACTTACAAAATGGGAACTTCGTAAAATTTCTTTAAGCCTTCTGTTACTGTCACTGTAGAGAATGCTGCTTACAATATGGACCCCATTAATCAAAACCTAGCCAGTTATTTCATGATTTTCATATATATCTTATATATTTAGGATGCCTTTCACTTTGTTTTTAGAAGAGGCAGTGTATCGTGTCAATATCATCCCTTAGTTATTGCAGACTGATTAGGCCTGTAATCTCCCAAACGAGTGGATAGTGAAGGCTTAAATAAATGAGTCAAGTTGTATGATTTTAGTGCTCTAGGAGGATCAAAACCAGCTCACAGAATTTGAGATTCTCTTGGGGCTAAAACAAAGATCTTCTCTGGGCAGCTCTATTTACGTAGTTATCAAAGGAAGGGAGAGGACTACTGAAGAAAGGCAGGAACCTCTCAAGGACTTCTCCAAGTAAGACATCATGTTAAGTTAGGAGAACTATGGTATCTCCAAGAAGGTCTCAACCCATGAGTGAGATGATTGCAGCCATAGTCTTTATCTAGTTAATTGAGGTTGAAGCCAGGTGTCCTTAGCTGTGGCCTTAGCAATTTTCAATTGCTCTGAAGGGAGCTAGAAGTTATTTGTTAGGCAGTTAAACTTCGGGGAACTAGTGTAACTCATTGGTAGAGTAGTTAAAAATAACAGTTTTGGAAACAAACAACCCTAAATTTGTATGCTAGTTATGCTTTTAAACTGATGCCTGACTTTGGGAAACTTAAAGCTCTGATTCTCAGTTTTGTATAAAATTGAGATTGTCTTAGTCATTTTTCTTGTTGTTGAGACAAAATACCTGACGCCCAAAGATAAGGGAGGAAAGGTTTATTTAGCTCACAGTTTGTAAAGGTCCATAATCCATTGGTTTCAAGGCAGGGTGGCATGACAGAGGATAAACAGTTCATGGCAGGTAGAAAGTAGCAAAGCAACGAGGGACAACCTAGCTCTTTCTATCCCTTGTATCTTAATCAGGTTACTTAGGGAGGGTACTACTCACATCTTCAATCCTAGTGCCCTTGATCCTATCACCGCACCATGAATCAATCCTAGTGTCACACACTGTAGATGCAGCCACCTCTGGAAAAGCTTTGGGGGAACATCTAGACACAAACCATAACAAGGACATTTATATAAAATAGGGATAAAATAGCACTCATTTTTAAAAATTGCTTATGGGATTAATTAAATGTCATTCTTAAAGCACTTAGTGTTCTATTTAGTCAGGCAATGTTTATTGAGCACTACCCACGTGCTAAGCACTATGCCAAGTACCTGTGCCCTTCCTTCAAATATTCTTCCTTTTACTCCTTTATCAGGGAAAACTTCCTCCGGCTTTTGGAGTCAGCTCAAATCCCCCAAGAAATGAATGCCAAGAAAGGATTAAACATACAAAATAATTACTGGGAAAGACCTCTGCGGAAGATAAAGGGGAGGAGCCAGGAGTGGACAGGTAAAACTTCAGATTTCAATGCAGGTCAAAAATCTATTAAGCGAGAGACAGAAAGAAGGAGAACTCAGTAGAAAAAGACTGCAGCGCTGTTATGAAAAATCTTTGGCTAGCAAGCTCCCTAGCAAAAATTGTCCATTAGTGGAGTCCTGCATTAGGCAGGAATGAGGTAGCACTACCCTCCATCCCCCATATTCAGTCACGGGCTGATTGTAATTCCAGAGAAGCATGGCCTCAGCTCCAAATGTGGTGACAGAGCCAGAAAATGCAGCAGGGTTTGTTGACTAACTCAAGAGATCTGGGCACCACCTGTCTGTGCCGTCACATCATCTGGCTGAGTTCCCTCAAGTTACTTCCTCTTATGGTTCACATCTTTATTTTTTGTTATCTTTATTAAAATTAGTATTTTTCCTAAATTTTAATGGTTCTCCCTCTCTTTCTCTGAACTATAAGTGATATGAGAATAGTCCCTGGGTCAATCTGGTTTATTATCATATCATTAAGATGCAGAAGACACACAAGATGAGTTCCCACCTGTAAAGGAGAGATGTTGTAGCTTATGTTAGAGGGCTTATGTTACAGGGCTGTGGACCAGGTTTTGAGAAATGATTTATACAAAATGACTAATGTGATACTTGGCATACAAGTTCCCAATAAATCTCTCCACTATCAATTCTTGTCAAGATTTCTGGAATACCCTACTTTAACCATTTTCAAAATATTATATACACAGGCACTTTCAGAGGTCATGAGGTAAAAGTGTTTTCACAAATAATATTAAGGACTTCTATAGTTTTCATTTATTAACATTTGGCTTTGATGGTTCTAAAACAAACCATTGCAGAACATAATGTGATACTGCTTCACACCAACTAAATTAACAATGATAAAGAAAATAGTAGCAAATGTTGACAAGGATGTGGAGTAGCTGATGGGAATGTAAAATGGTTACAGCCACTTCAGAAAAGTGAGGTAGTTCCTCAAAAAAGTAAATGTAGTTACTGTATGACTCAGTGATTTCACTCCCAAATATATACCCAAGATAGCTGAAAACAGAGGTGTAAATGGTAATATGTATATCAATGCTCACAGCATTATTCTTAATAGGGTAAACAACTCTATTAACTGGGGAATGGTTAAACAAAATGTTGTATAGCCAAACAGTGGGATGTTGGCCCAGATAACACTTAGGGGTATGTGTGTCCTTTGTATTGTTAGAATGTTTAGCAACATATCTGGTGTTTCAGCTCATTAGACAGCATTAGCAACTTTCTCCTCCAAGTGTTAAAAACCCAAAGTGTCTCCAGATATTGCCAAATGTTCCCTGGGAGCAAAAATCATTGTGGGTTGAAGAAAACAGGCACATATTTATATTCCTTATATTCTTCACTGCCACTTCCAGTTTACAAAAATCCCACTTTTACTTAGCAATGCCCTTATGAAGTGAGGATAATTATGAATTTTATCACATCTTGGCTTTGAATATATATCTTTAACAATAATCTATAGGAAAACCTCTATGCAGCTGATAATATAGCTCCATAGTACAGCATGCACAAGGCTTTGATCCCCAGCACCACCACCAAAACCAAACCAAACCAAACAACCTGGAACAAAACTCTATTTGTCATCAATATAATTTAGCTTTTAGGCAAAAATAAAGTTTGTGAAAGTTGTATTAGCACTATGATCTTGACAACTTCCAAATACTTAGAGATTATTCTGATGAAATGCATATAATATTAACAAATGTGATTATTAATGAAATATGTCACCATTCAGAAGATCTTCATAATTCAGTAAGCCAATATTTCAAATGACCAGTTTAGCATATTACAAAACCATGCAGGTTTTAGGAGATTTATTCAAAGAGCAACACAGACCAATATCTTTTTAACAGTTTTGTGAGGTGTAATCGAGACATAACAGGTTGAACATGTTTTAACACACGAATACACTAATAAAACTACAACAATCAAGATAATGAACATCTTTACCGTTCTTCTTTCCTGCCCTGCTCTGCTCCTTCTGCCATCAATGAGGCTACCATTAATCTGCCTTTTTTCACTAATAATTTTTTTGCATGCTTTGGAATTTTATATAAATTGGTCATATGGGGTTTCATTTGTTTTGTTTTTTGCTCTGCTTTCTTTCATTGAACAAAACTGAGCTTACTCCATGTTGCATGTTCCAATAGTTTGCTTCTTTCTATTTTGAGTAGTATTCCACTATGCGATTTACCATTGTTTATCCTTTCACCTGTTGGTGGACATTTGTGTTCTCTTTGGCTGCAGCAACTGTATTTGTAACAGCCAAAGAGAGCACAAATGTCGGATAAACATATATATGTGTATATATATATATATATATATATATTTGTTGTTGTTAAACACCTAGAAGTGGAATGGCTGGATCACATGTAAACATATACTTGACTTTTCCAGGAACTGAAGTATTTTTCAAAGCAGTTGTGATATTTTAAATATTCTTTGGTAGTGTACAACAGTTTCAGTTACAGTACTTAGTGTTCTCATCAATACTTTATATGATAATCTTTTATCATTTAGTAGTATTATCTCATTGTAGTTTTAAATTGCACTTTCCTAATCCCTAATGATGTTGTGTCTCGTCATGTGTTTGGTATTTATATAGCTTCTTTGGTAAATTAGCTAATAAACTTTTTGCTCATTTCTTTTTTTTTTTTTTTTTTTTTTTTGTTTTTGTTTTTCTCCGGTACCGGGAACAGAACTCATGAACTTGCGCTTGCCAGGCAGGCACTTTTGCCACTGAGCTAAATCCCCAGCCCTTTTGCTCATTTCTTTAATGGGTTATTTTCTTATTATGAGGCATGAGAGCTTAACAATATGGATGCAAGTTCTTTATCTGATAAGTGGTTTGCAAATATCTTGTTCAATTGTTGGTTTGTCTTCTCTTTTTGTTTGTCTTCTGCTTGTTTGCTTTTGAGATAGGGTCTTATGTATTTCAGGCTGGCTTTGAACTCACTATATAGCCCAGGCTGACCTCAAACTCACGGTGATCCTCCTGCCTCAGCCTCTCCAGTGGGATTACAGGTGTGCATCACCACAGCCAGCTATTCTCATTTTCTTAACAGTGTGTTTGGAATGCAAGTATTTACTTTTAGTTAAGTCCCATTTATCTCTGTTTTCTTTAAATTGGATGATGCTTTTGGTATCATATCTAAGGAATCTCTGCCTAACCCAACCACGTTCACATTTTTATGCTGTTCTAAGTGGCATTTTAAATTTAATTTTCTGATTTTTCATTGCTAGCATAATGCTAATGCAATTGATTTTTTGCATATTGATTTATAACCTTGCTCATCTATTAGTGCTCATGGCTTTTTGTGGATTCTTAAAACAGATTTTTAAAGGATTTTCACTATGTCAACTACAAGTGTAGCTGGTTTTATTTCTCCTTTTAGGGTTGAATGATGCTTATTTTTCTTGCCTTATTGCACGGAACACACCTCCCAGTATAATGTTGAACAGAAGTGGTCAAAGCAGAAGTCCTTGCCTTGTTCCAGATCTTATCCAGTTACAGTGTTCAGTTCTTCACCATTGAGTGTGATGCTTTTTATAGATACTCTCTTATCAAGGAAGTTTCCTTGTAATTCTGGGAGATATTGGATTTTTTCCAATGCTTTTGCTGCTTCTGTTGAGATGATCATTTAGTTTCTCTTCTGTCTTTTTTGGTCTTGGTTAATATGGTGAATCATGTTGGTTGATTTTTTTTCCAATACTAATTCAAACTTGCATTTCTGAGATAAATACCTGTTTGGTCATGATGGATTATCTTTTTTATATATTTTGGAATTTTTGCATCTATGATTATGAGGTATACTGGTCTTAAGTTTTCTTGTTAATAGCTAGGGTTTGAATATTAGGGCTATGTGTCACAGAGTGAACCACAGGTATTTCTATTCAATTTTCTTTCTTTTTCTCTTCAATTTTCTGAGGAACTTTTAAAAATTTTTCTAAGGGTTTTTATGAAAAATGAAATTATGCTTTCATTTAAAACAATAATGTTAATACCACGCAACAGAAAGCTACAGTGGTTATATTACAACCAGATAAAGTGTACTTCAGAGCAAAGGACATTACCAGGATAGAGGAAGACCATTTATAAAGTGAGTGATTTCATAATAATGTTTTATAAAGGGTAAATTCATTTACATAACAGAATGATATAAATATTTATGCAATTTTCTTAGTCACTTTTCTTGTTGTTGAGATAAAATACCTGACACCCAAAGTTAAGGAGGAAAGATTTATTTTGGTTCACAGTTTGTAGAGGTTTCAGTCCATAATTGGTTGGCTCTAAGGCAGAGTAGCATGGCAGAGGGGCAGGGCAGAGCAGAAGATAAGCAGCAGCAGCAGCAGCAGCAATAAGGGACAATAGCAGATTTTTCTGTTCCTTTATATTCCCCTAAGGGCAGGTAGCATTCACACCCAGAACTATGCCAGACTAATCAGTGGACAAATTTAGTAATTACACACCCTTAATTCCAACATCACACACTCTAGATCAGGTCACCTCTAAAAAAGCTCCACCTATGATGTCAGGAGGCTTTGGAGGGACATCTAGACACAAGCCATAACAGGACAAACACACAGATAATCAGGAAAGATATGAAGGATTTAGGCAATAATATCAACCAACTTGGCTTGATGGACACTTGTAGAACCTCTACCCAGTAACTGCAGAATTCACATTCATTTCAAATGCACATGAACATTTACCAAGACAGATTATACTCTGGTCCACAGAACCAGTGTCAATAAATTTAAAATGATTCAAGTTATACAAAGTACGTTCTCTGATCACAATGTCATTGAATTATAAGTAACTGAAAGATAACCAGAAAATTGTTCAACAATCTCAGGAAATATAATACCCATACAAAGAACCCGTGGGTCAAGGAAGAACCCAATAGAGGAATTAGAAAATAGTTTATGATGAAGGAAAATGAAAACACAACATATCAAAATATGTGGGACACAGCTAAAGCAATATACGGAGGGACACTTGTTCCACCAAATGTTTATATTACCAAAGAAGAGACTTCCATCAATGATCCGATTCCGAGTTAAGAAACTAGAAAACTTAAAAACTAAAAGCAGAAGAAAACAAATACTAAGCAAACAAAAAATCACTGAACTAGACAACAGAAAAGTTGAGTAAATCTAAGAAAGCAAAAGTTGTCTTTGAAACTTGAGACTCATAAAGTTCATAAGCCTCTTGCCAGGGAAAGAAACAAATCACTGATTTTAGGAACGATAGGGGTAGATTTTCATGGACAGGACAAGGAAAAATAAAGGTATGTTGCCGACAGATTCACATCAATAAACTAAACAACTTGGCATTTTCACACACGAGGATACCTACTCAAGAAGTATTGGCACAAAGTATTTGCTGAGTTAGGGAACTCTGGCTATGATCATCTGAAGGACGCTGGGCCCCAGCAGAAGAGAAAAAAGGCATGTTCATCTCGAAGAAGCTCTGTTATTCGAGAGAAAAAACAGCTAAAAGTTAATACTGATCCACAGAAGAAGAGCGGGGAAGTTGGTGGAAGAAAACTTTCTCAGGGAGGAGCCGCCCCGCTAACTTTGAAAGGACACTTTGGGAAGGCCCGTGGCACGCCACGGGGGCCGTTGTGCGCCTGCGCACTCCAGCAGCGCTCCGGAGGGGGCGCGACGGCCGCCGGAAGCGTGACCTTCGCTCCTGCCGGGTATTCCCATCCGGGTCACGCCGATCTTCCGGATTTTTCTACACCGCCTTCTCGGCGAGTCTGTGGTCTTCCTCTTTTCACCACAGCCCCAGAGCTTGTATACCTTGTCGGGCGCGCCCCTCTCGCGTCGCTCCTTCGCTGGTCCCGCTGGGTCATAGGTCGCCAGCCGGACCCGGAGCCGGGCCTGGTCCTCCCGGGCCGCCCCTGCGTCCTCGGTCGGCCGCGTTCCGACCCGGCGCTGCGCCGTGCAGCCCGCCGCCCCGGGTGAGTTGGCCTTCCCGGAGGGCGCGGCCGTGCCCCGGCGAGGGCGGGGCGCGCGGTCAGCTTCTCGGAGCAGGGCTTTGCTTTGCCCGGGCGGTCCGGGCGGGCTCTCGGGAGCGGCCCGGACTGCCGCCTCGTCGCAGACTCGCGCGGCCTCTTGGGTTTCCCCGCCCCGCGTCCTGTCCCGCCGCCTCGCCCTCCTGCCCTGCTCCGGGCCGGGACCGACGCGGGAAGATCGTCTCGGAGCTTGTGCGTGGTGTTTCAGAGTGCAGCGGAGAACGAAGGTAAAGATCCAGAATAATTACTTTAAAAGGCACTTGTAAGAGTTTAAGAGGCAGGAATCGCCTTAGTTCCTCGCTTGACGGGAAGATGCGCCGGTTGGGACTGAGTCTCACCCGGTCAGCCTTCATAGGCGGGGTCTGCAGCTCTTGCTCCGTAAGGACGCAGGGGCTGTGTGCCTCACAGTTCCTGGATTACTTACGTTCTCTGTCTTCTGTCACTTTCAGTTCTTTAAAGTAGTGGTATTTATTGGTGTAAATGGGGTGAAGAGAAAAAGAAACAAAAAGAAACTAAAACTTAAGCCAAGTTGTCACCTTGTTAACGGTGTGTGATTTTAAATCTACGTCCGTGTGTTTCTATGGCAGACAGCGTGCAAGTATTAGGGTTCTGTATGGCACAGAAGATTTTAATATGATTAACGATCATAGGCTGTGACTTAAGTATTGATTAGTACCCAATAATTGTAATACGACTTTGTTGATGTGGATAGCTCCAAATTATGTCTGCTCTAGAAATGCCCTGTGACACAGAGACTTCATGTGAAACAGGTCATTTGTCAGTCATTTAAGAAATGTGTATTTGGCAGCCGGTGACTAGATCCTTTTTTAACACTTGGATGGAATTTGATTCTTAATAAAAAGGAATGTCCTGACCAGAACCTGGAGATGGCTTTAACAGTGGATGAACAGGTTTAGGAATTGGACTTTTTGTGTTGTGGAGGGAAAAGTGGGTTTAGGGGATCAAAGTATTTTGGGCAAAGTGGACAGATGACTTGCTTTAGCCAGTACAGTTGCATATATTATATTAGATTCTACTTTTCAGGGAATCCTGATGAAGGAATTGTGTAACCTTGAGTGTTCTGTAATTTGTTGGGGAGGTGAAGTCTAGGACAAATACCAGAGTGTAAATTTCAGGGTAAAATACTATGTCACTAGGAAATACTGTGTAAACTTACAGTCTTGTCCCACAGATGATCATTTATAAATAAACCTGTATAATTTCCCATTGAGTCAAACTTACTGAGGAAACAATATTTTCAGAAGCAATCTTCAAGGTTCTCACTTTACAGCAAGAACTAGCACAATGGTTTTAAAAACAGCTCAAATTTTACCATTTTATAGTTAGAAGTGCAGATAAAACTTAGTTTTTAAAGTAAGAAAAGTAGGATACTGCGAATCTCTGCAGTTTATCATAAAATTTATCATACCTACCACAGGTAATGTGGAATAATATTTTATATAGATCATCTATACTTAGTGAATAAGCTTTTCATTAAGAATATAAAGAAGCCCAGTGTGGTGGCACACATCTGTAATCCCAGCACTCTGGGAGGCTAGAGGGAGGATTGCAAATCAAAAGCCCAGCCTGGGCAATTTAGTGACTTTGTGAGACCCTGTCTCAAAATAAAAAACAAAAAAGGGCTGGTGATGTTGCTCTGTGTGATGGCCCTGGGTTCAATCCCCAGTGCCACCAAAAAAAAAAGTGTATAAAGGTTTAAACTGATCGCAGCCAGGTTACTTTGTTTTAAAAATATCCCTTACATTGTTTATTGTTTATAATGACTAATTGCTTTGGTATTATTTTTATCAAAGTTATTGTTGAAATGTGGTAGAAAAAGGAATAGGAATTCATGAAGGTTTGGTTTACTTCCTGGTCTTTAGCTGGTCATACAGTATCCCTGTGTTGGAGAGTATTAAGTACCATTGATTAAATTTCCTAGGGATGATTCTCTCTACTTTAAAGGCTGACCTGATTAAGAGCTGGACTTAAGAACCAAAATTCTTGTGAGGCGAGCTTGAAAGGTGTTTTACTTTGTAAGGATTCCAAAGTCAGTCGTTCTCTGGGAGTTTTGGATAGACTGAGCTAGATATCTGCCCCAGAGTAAGCTTTTGACTGTACTGAGCCTGTAACCTTGGGATAATTTGGTGATTGACTTTGTTCACTAGTTCTTGTCAGGGACTGAAGATATTTCTTGACATGTTTGGATTTGATCATGTAATGGGATAGAAATAAGGTGAGGTCTGGGTTAGTATCTCATTTTGTATCTTCAAGTTTGACTCAATCTATGTATGTATGTATCTATGTATCTGTCTATCTTATGTGGGTCTAGAGCAGGGGTGGCAAACTTATGGGACACATGCCTCAGCAGGCTATGTGCTATCATTGAAAGCTTTGAAATGTTCTCCATCACTGGTCTAGAGAAAAACATAGGATTTACAGGTATTAATAGAACAATCTAGGTTTAAATTGTGAACTGATTTAAGTAAAACCCCAGATAGAACATTTTAATTCTAGTTTTTCTGAATAGAAATGCCCTTCTTTGGTTAGATCTAAAGTATCTACATTCTAACAAGGTGAGATTTCAAGTAGTATTCATTATAGTGAATCATGTGTAATGTAATTTTCTCCTAAATTCTATGGAATAGGGATTATATTTTATGGAAAGTTAGATCAGGGAAGCAGAGTAAATAATCAAGCTTTACTCCTGGGCAAAGGATAGAACACAGAGTTAGTTGTCTGTTTTGACTGCAATCCATGATTATTGAATGTGCTTTTAATAAAGCATTCCCTAGAGTGCTTTTTAGTTCAAGATATGTGTCCACTTCCTCTTTTATCAGTGAACTTCAGGGGCTACAGGTTAGCATATGCTATGCTAGTTTTCTCCTTCCTTTTTTCCTTTTTTCCTCCCTTCCCCTCCCCTCCCCTGTTCTTCCTTCCCTCCTTCCTTCTTCCTTCCCTCCCTCCTTCCCTCTCTCCCTCCCTCCCTCCCTTCCATCTATCCATCCATCTATCCATCTCCTGTAAGAAGAAATAAGGGCTGGCTGAAAAAAGTTGACAAACTCTTTGTTTTCTAGACACAATATTTTTTTTTGACCCACATTAGACAGTCAGATCTAGGTATGGTGGTGCATGCTTGTAAACCCAGCTGTAATTCCTGGGAGACTGAGGCAGGATTATGAGTTTGAACCCAATCTGGGCAATTTATTTAGTGAGACCCTGTCTCACAATAAAAAAGGAGTGGAAATATGCTCAATGTGAAGCCCTTAGGTTAAATACCTGGTACCACTAAATAAGTTTTTGAAAAATTAGAGAACCAAGCATTTTTTTTTTGTTTTTTTTTTTTTGTTTGTTTTTCTCTGGTACTGGGAACTGAACTCACGACCTTGCGCTTGCCAGGCAGGCACTTTGCCGCTGAGCTAAATCCCCAGCCCCGAGAGCCAAGCATTTTGGACAAGATTGATGATGACCACAAGTTTCCTAGCCTATCTGTGACCATTCTGGAGCATTTTAATCTTTTAGAATAGAGAAAAAAAAAAAAAGAAAAGCCTATATGAGTGATTTCTTAGTTTCTTCCAGATCTTTTGTTTTCTCTTCTGTTGACTCTTCCAATTTTTCAAATCCGTCCAGTCTCCATTCCCAGAAGTACAGTCCCTTCAAGTCCTATAGCTGGTTAGGTTTTGCTTTTTTCTGTTAAAAAAAAAAAGCTTCTATAGCTCATTCTTTTGATTTACATTTACTGAAAATGAAAGCTTAGTGCTTTTTGTATCTTATCTAATCCTCCACATATATATGTATGCAAAAAAGTCATGTAGAATCATATAAATCTATAAGTGATATATAAGTAAATATAGTACTGTATGTGCAGTTATAATTATTATACACTTTTAATATTTTAATATTACCACTTTTGTTTAAATGTTTAATGGCTATAAGAACCAAATATGTGTCTGTGATCATATTTCCTTTTTAATATTATCATTAGAGTTCTTTTTTAGTAGTATATTTTTAACCAACTGCCTATATACACACACACACAATTTTAAAGAGACATCAGAAGGTTTATTACAGATAGAGATATAGGACGCACACAGGAGTGGAGTGTGGGTACTCAGAGAAAAGAGGCACGATATAGTTGGGAACTAAGAATCTTTTGTGTGTTTGGCATGATTGGAGTCTGTGGGATTTAATAATCTATAATCTTAGTCTTGTCTAGTGGGTAAGAGAGAATGGCCCACCCATAGAGAGATAATGGTCTGCTCATATGGGAAATCCCAAAAGGGTGACTGTCTTTTCGTGGGTGAAAGAGCACCATTTGGAAGTAAAGAGGGAATGGCAGCCGCTTTGTCTCTGAAAGGGAGTTTCCTAGGCCTGTGTCTGTGCAGTTTTTCTTAAAAGTACTTTTTTTTTTTTTTTTTTTTTTTTTTGAGATAGGGTCTTGCAGTGTTGTTCAGGCTGGCCTTGAACTTGCAGTGATCCTCTTGCCTCAGACTCCTGAGTGCTGGGATTATAGGTGTGTACCACCATGCCTGGCAAAAAGTATAATTTTAAAAATCTTAGTTTTTCTTGTGTCCTTTTTACCTAGTTTTATTTTATCCTACCTCATCCCCCCACACCCCCATTCAGTCCCTTTTCCTTAAGAAATGCAGTATAGGCAGATGGTCTTCCTTCAGTAACTACTTCACGCTGAGGAAGGAGCATTGATCCTGCCTACCAGGGACCAAAAGTCTGATCTTGACTGATCTAAAGGAGACAGAAATATTGGGTTCCATTTTTTGAAGAATCATCATCTTTTCATAGTCTGAACTAGAAGGTAAGAACACACAAGACAATTGCCCACAACAACAATGAACCATGTAACAGAAAAGAGTGTTCCCAGCGAAGTGTGGTGTCCTAGCCACAAAAACGAGGACTTTCTCCCTCCAGGTTGTTGCAGGGAACCAGGATGCCAGCCAATCATTCTAGAGTCTGATATTGCACTGGTTTGTGAACATAGATCATGTAATGCAGAGGACACATTTGCAGAGTTGTCAGGAATAAACGCACAACATTATGTTTTTATAATGGCACAAGTTTCATTTTGTGCTGTTATTAGAATATCTAGGGCAGTGGTGGTGAATCTATTGTTGCCAGGAAGTCCTTTTCTAAAAGTGACTGGTCAAGTAAACGTTACTTGTATCTACTTCTGGTGTTGGATTCCAGGTTCTTCTTGTCTTTAGTAAAGAATTGAATGGAATGAGCAAAAGAATGGTGACAAAAGTTTATTTGAAAAAGTGAAAGTAAAGAGTAGGGAAGAAACTGGCTCTGCAGAGCAAGCTTGGACTGAGTAAAAGAGGAAAAAACAAGATGAAAGTTTTCCTGGAGGACACAGGGCGGGTCATTGTGAGGAAAGCCGTAACAGTGATAGCGAGCTCTTTATGGTATCTGTGTCTTTTTATGCCATCCAGATCTGGAAGAAACCCAGATTTCTACAAACTTTTACGTATAGGTCCTGAGGGGCTGTGCTGGGATCCCACACTACAGGCTGACACCAGATCTAGGCCATCCTATTGAAAACCTGTGTGAGTTCTCATGAGAAGTCCATGTGCAGGGCTTTGGGAACTGTTCTGGCTGTGTGTTCCAGGATCGTGGAATTAACAGGTCATGCCTGTTTCCCCAGCCAGCTTTGCCACTTCCTAATTGCCTGTCTCACTGTGGTACATGTGTTACTTGTTTTTCTTTTAAGACAAAAGATATGAGTTTTTTGTAAACTGAACTAAAACCTTAGTATTCAGGTTTAACTGCAGTGTTCGCATTTTGGGTTTTGGGTTGCAGTTTGCGCACTCATTTCTAAAAGGCTCACCGATCTAGGGCCATTTGATTTTGTAGAGCGGCTTTTCTTATCAGTTTTACTTCTGAATTTAATAATGAAATACTCTCTTCGTGTATAGTTACTAAGTGATTCAGTGTGCTACATTACATCCGCGAGTCCTATTTGGGGAATAAAGATAGTAGCCAGATAATCATACCAGTGGAAAATTGATCTATTCCATTGATATCTCAAGACTGGGAAGCTGGCTGGTTAGTCTGTGGTTTTAACCCAGTGCCCTTGGACCCATGGGTGACCTAAGTACATCTTCCTGTCCACCTTGGAGGCAACCAAGGCCATAGGGTGTACAGAGTCACAGGGTACCATTTGCTGCTAGCAGTCTTATCCCATCTTTTGCCCACCCATTAGTAGCAAACAAGTTAGTATATCTTAACACAAGTTAGTATCTCCTTTGTGTGGGAGTGATCCACCTATCACAAGTATTAATTTTTGTTCCCACCAAATGGGATGCTAGTTGGCTAAATTGCCTCTTTTTTATTTAACCAAGCTTTTGACTTACTATTAGTCTTCATAATTTTGGTTATGCTTTCCCTCTGGGTATTTAAGACCAAGTCAAAGTGAGACCTGTGTTAATCAAAATTAACCACCCCCCCCCATACATATAGTCAGTTTAGGCTTCTCAGGCATTACTTTTGGGGCCATAGGCAGAGCCTCTTAGTTCTTTCAGTTTCTCCTCTATCAGTTGTGTCATCTGCCAGGATGGGTCATGGTCTTTGTTAGACCATATGACTTCCCTCATTAGTGACCTTCCTTTTAGCACAGTGTATACTGGTACACTGATTCCTGTCCTCTGGGGTCCATCAATCTCCCTGCTCAGGAGATTGGGTGACTCTTTGGAGTTGTAGGATCCTATTGAATAAGTTTTGTTGTTGTTTTATTTTTTTTATTTTTTAGCACTGGGATTAAATCCAAGACCTCTGCACTGAGTTGCATCCCCAGCCCTTTTATTTATTTACTTATCTTGAGACAGCGTCTCACTAAGTCACCAAGTTGCCCAATCTGGACTTGAACTTGTGAGCCTTCTACCTTGGCCTCCCAGAGTGCTGGGTTTACAAGTGTCCACCACCAGGCCAGATTAGATTATCTTTTTGAAACTTTGTCTCTAATTTTGAGCTGTTACCTTCTCCTTACGATCTTGCTAGGAATTTTCTTTATGTCTGTCCTACATAGGACTTCATTTTTCTTACATTGATAGTATAGTAGGGGATAGAAGTAAAACTTGAGAGCATTTTCTTCAGAGCTTTGAAGGCGTTAGTCCATTTTTTGTGTTTTCTACTATTGCTATTAGGAAACCCAAAGCTTTTTTTTTTTTGAGACAGGGTCTTACTGTGTAGTTCAGGGTAGCTCTGAACTCACTTTGTGTCCCAGGTTGGCCTTGAACTTGCAGCAGTCCTCCTGCATCAGCCTCCTGAATGCTGGGATTACAGGCGTATACCACCTCACGGGGTTCCCAAAGATGTTTTGATTCCCAATTTTTTAATGTTTTCTTCCTTTAGATTATTTTATGAGCCCACTCTCCCCATATTTTGAAATTTCAATATACAGTTTCTTGATAAAATTTTTTTTTTTACCATGCTTTGTAGTCATTGAGTCTTTTCAATCTAGGGATTTGTGTCTTTTAGTCTTGGACATTTTCTTGTTCTATTTGTTTGGTAATTTTCTTTGTATTACTCTGTTCTTTCTGGACCTTTGGTATAATGCTGGAAGTTGGGCCACATTGTTTGCTTCTGTATTCTTATTTTCTCTGTTTATGTACCTCCCTCCTACCCTACCAGTTTTTCCTTTTTGATCTTTCTAATAAATTTCCTTTTTTTTCTTAATAAATTTCTTCAACATTATCTTTTTATGTTTTTTTTTTTTCTTCCTACTGGTTACTTTTGCTTTCAGTTTTGTTCACTAGTCATTTTTTTGGACTGTTCATTTAACATTGTGTTTATTTGCAGACCTTTCCCCACTTTCTGATGATGTCCATGGATGTGTAAGTGAGAGCTATTAGAAGTCTAATGTTTGAAAATAAAGCCAGCTACTGTGGGTATGGGTAGAAACTCTCAACTACAGTAGGCTTCACTGCAGGTTGATCAGGTAGCTGGCTTGATTTCTGATGGACCTGCAGTTGTTACTTTATGGATAGTTTCTAATTTTATTCAGAAAAGAGTTTTCTAATTCTTTGCTTTAAGAATGTGACCAGGAGGTCCCATTTTTGCTTAGTTTTTAAATTATTCTTGTTGAATCCCCTTGCCCCCCTTGTGATTGAACCCAGAGCTCAGTGCATGCTAACCAGATGTTTTACCATGGAGCTACACCCTAGTCCTTTTTAATTTTTGAGACAGAGTCTTGCTCAATTGCTCAGGCTTGCCTAGAACTTGGCAATCTTCCTGCCTTAGCCTCTCGAGTACCTGGATTACAGGTATGTGTTACCATGCCCATCATACATCCCTTTTATTGAAAAAAAATTTTTTTTTTTTCTTTCGATACTGAGGGTTGAACCTAAGGCCTTTGTATGGTATTGTATACCTGGCTCTTTTCTCAGTTTTAATTTTGAGACCGGGTCTTGATAAGTTGCTAAATTGGCCAGGCTGGGCTTGAATTTGTGATCCTTGTGCCTTAGCCTGCCAGATACTAGGTTACAGGAATGTGCCGTTACATTCTAAGTCCTCTATATAAACTATGTGGACTTTGAGAAGAATCTTTAATTTTATAAATTTTTGCAAGTGGCACACACGTGTAATCCCAGCACTTGGCAGGCTGAGGCAGGAGGATTGTGAGTTTGAGGCCAAACTGGGCTATATAAGTGAGTTCAAGCCCATCGTGCATTACATACTGAGACCCTGCTTCAGAAAAACCAAAAAAAATTTTTTTAAATAAATTTTTAGGTGATACAGATTTCCTCCCTTGTTTCATCAGACAGGTAAGATCCAAATCCTAGGAATCTGGTTGTCATATCATGGCTGAAACTTTTATGTATTAAATTGAGAATAAATGTCAAAACTATAGGGTTTCATTAAATATCTCTCTAGTCTCTAGTGATTTTTATTAGAGTATATGGTAATATTTGATTTTTAAATTTGGTAATGTTTGATAATTTGATTTTAAAAAAGAATCAGTGGGGTTGGGGATTTAGCTCAGCGGCACAGCACCTGTCTGGCAAGTGCAAGGTCGTGAGTTCGATTCCTGGTACCGGAAAACAAACAAACAAACAAACAAACAAAAATTTAAAAAAAAAATTTAAGAAGAATCATGGATACATTTGGTAAACATTACAACTGATTCATCAGAAATTTAGAAATGTGTATGTTTTGATATTAGTTGAATAGTATGGTTAATGTAGATTTAAAATGTATTATTTTTTGTTACCAACAGTAGAATTGCAAATACATATTTTTTTCTTTTGCAGTACTGGGGATTGAATGCAGGTCTTAGTGGTGAGCTATACCCTAGACCTTTAAAATTGTTTTTGAGACTGCTACAAATCTACTCAATTGTCTAGGCTGGGTTTGAAGTTGAAATCCTCCTAGTATAGCCTTCCAGAATGCTGTGATTATAGGCATGTACCACATATTTCAACTTTTAAAAATAACTGTAAATGAATTAGTAACTTTATAATTAATTTTTTATATAGCAGATAATTTTCAAAGAGTTTAGTACAGTATCTTGAAGATACAGTAATACAGTTTTATCTTTTTAAATTGTTGTAGGTGTAAGACATACATGTGCACTTCCAGTGAGCAAGAGCATGTTCCCGAACTCAATTTTGGGTCGCCCGCCCTTCACTCCCCACCATCAACAACATAATAACTTCTTTGCCCTATCACCAACTTTTTATTCACCCCAGCAGCTTGTAGATGCACAGTTCAACTTCCAGAATGCAGAGTAAGTATAGTGTTGTTTGGGCCCTTTTTCATTTTCTTTTTAACATAAAACTTTTTTGTATGAAACATTTGATGATAGGGAAAATGTTATTGCTTCTCATTTTTTCTTGATCAGAGAAGTACTTAGTTTTTCTGAAGTTTGTTCTTAGGGAAAAATATATGTATTATTACTTTTTTTTCTTTGTTTTTGATAGCTTGTCTAGAGCTGTGTCATTACAGCAATTAACGTATGGAAATGTCAGTCCAATTCAGACCTCAACATCCCCGATATTTCGAGGAAGGAAGTAAGTACTTTTCAATTATTTTAAAAGAAGATTTTGGGGCTCTGAGAACTGTTTAACAACTTACCTTGTGTAAAATTTTGTGGATACTGTATTCTATTGATTCGTTAGGACTTGTGTGTTCAGATCAGTAACAGAACAAAAATTTTTTTGTGTTTAAAAAATTTTAGAGATTCTTTTATTGAGTTATTCCTTCCATTATACATTATAGATGGAATGAAACGTTCTTCAGATAACTATTTTTTAATTGAGATTTTTAGCAAATCATATCACCTTCTGTTTTATTTTCTGTGGTTGCCATGACAAAGTGCTACAGACTGATACTAGGTGTCTGAAACAACAGATTTTTTTTGGTCACAATTCTGGGTGCTAGAAGTCCAGATCATGGTGTCAGCAAAGTTAGTTTCTTTTCTAGTCTCTTTCCTTGGCTTATAGGTGACCATTTAAAAAAAAAAATTATTTTTATTAGTACATGTTTACAGTTGATGATTACCTTCATCGTGGGGAGTTGGTAATGTACATAACACATCCTCATTTGTTTCACATACCCTTCCCCATCCCACTGACTGATCATCTTCTTACTCTGACCTTATATACTCACATCTTTGTTTTCTGTGTCCTAATCTTTTTTTTTTTCTTTTTTGTGGTACTGCAAATTGAATCCAAGGTCTTTTCACTGAACTATATTTCCAACCCTGTTTAATTTTGAGACAGGGTCTTGACCAAGTTGCCAGAATGGGCTTGAATTTTCTATCCTGTTTCAGCCTCCCAGAATGCTGACGGTAGAGGTGTGTCCTGTCATGCATGACTTCATCTCCTCTTCTGAGGACACCAATTGTCCTGGGTTAGGGTCACTCCTAAGGATCCCATTTTAACTTAATTACTTCTTTACAGGCCTTATTTCTAAAGATAGTCATATTCTGAGATACTGAACCTTGGGATTTTGCCCTAGTGAAGTTTATTCTGTTCTTTATTTTTGTTCTTCCTTTCTCACAGTGCTGTGCATTGAACATAGGGCTGCTTGCTTTCTTGACAAGTACTCTTTCACTGAGCTACATCCTCAGCCCTAATTATTTTCTTGGCTTTTTAATTTGAAAATTTCAAACTTGCAGAAACATTTAAAGAATAGTGAATGAGCATCTGTATGCCTTTTTTAGTTTTGTTAAAAGTTTTGTTACATTTGCTTTCTCCTTGCTTTTTCGCTTTAAATTTTTTAGAAAGGAGCTCCCTTTGTAGCCCAGTTCAGCTTCAAACTCTTGATCTTCCTGTCTCAGCCTCCCAAGTGCTGAAATTACAGGCATGCATGCCCATCCCTGGCTTTACATTTGCTTTTTTCTGCTTGTTTTTCTTCTAATTTTTTTTTCTGAGTCATATGAAAGTTATCATTTTACTTTACCCCAAAACATGTTAGCTTTTCCTTCCTAAAAACAAGAATATTCTTTCACATAACAAAATACATTGATCATGCCCAAGAAATTTATATTAGTACAGTACTGTTACTATGTCTGAAGTAGTTTATTTTCAGATGTTTTCAGTTGTTTAATATCTTTATAGCTTTTAATTTATTTATTTAGTTTTTTTTATAGCTTTTATTGTTTTTTAATTTGGTCTTTCCCACTGAACAGGCAGACATAGTCAAAAAACCCATTGTTATATACGGTACAACTCCATCTTTTTGTGTGTATGTGTGTGATTTGGGGGATTGTACCTAAGGACTCGCACTGTGCTGTATCCTCTTTTCCCCCCATTTACGTAGTCTCACTAAGTTTCTGAGGCTGTCCTCAAACCTACCATCTTCCTATCCTGAGTAGCTGGAATTACAGGCATACACCGCCACACTCAGTTTCAACTCAGTCTTACTTTTCCTATGTTAGGTCTTAGACCTTTGGATCCTAGTGATCCTGTATATAGAATTTTATCCATAAAATTCTGCTGTGATGAAACATTGGGTTAGTTCAAATGCAGGAGGCTAGCCCTGATATATACATATAGTTTTATTTCTGTGTGCATTATTGTCTTAATTACTTTTCTTTTATTGCTGAGGCAAAATACCGGACACCCCTTAAAAGGGGAAATGTTTATTTAGCTGAGTTTGTAGAGGTTTCAGTCCATAATAGCCTGGCTGCAAAGCAGGGTGGCTCATGGCAGAGGGTCAGCAGTTTATAGTGGTGGAAGACAGCAAAAGCAATAAGAACAAAAAGGAGACAGATATCTTTCTGTCCTTATATAGTATCTAGTCTACTGGGATTAGGGTGGTGCTAATCCAATCAGTAGACTGATGTAGCAATCACCCACTTTTAATCCTAGCATCCTTCTTCCCAGTGTTGTACCACGAATGAATCACACACTCTAGGTTCAGCCACCTCTGAAAAGCCCCATCTAAAACTGCATGAGGCTTTGCGGGGACAGCTAAACACAGACCATAGCAATTATTATTACTCATTCTTTAAAGGTTTTGAAAGACATTTCTTGGGTTGAAATGAATATTTTTAATCTGAATATGTGCTAATAATGTGGTCTTATTGAAAGTCATACATTAGCAGGATGTTTGCGTATTTTTAATTATTTTCGTTTTAATTATTTGCATTATTAACAGGATGTTTGCGTATTTTTAATTATTTTCTGCTTCCAGAAAATTGTGTTTTTAATCACTAAGGTCTATTGTTTGTTTTCAGGAGATTAAGTGATGAAAAAAACCTGCCTCTTGACGGTAAACGGCAACGATTCCATTCACCCCACCAAGAGCCAGCTGTAGTTAACCAGATAGTGCCTTTATCAGGTGAACGAAGATACTCAATGCCACCATTGTTTCATACACCCTATGTACCAGAGATAGTCAGATGTGTTCCACCTTTTCGAGAAATACCATTTTTAGAACCTAGAGAAACCACACTGCCTGAGGCCAAAGATAAGGTAATAATAATGCAGATTTTAATTTTTGTGTTTTGGAAATTTAATGTGAATAATTATTATAAGAAACAATTTAAGTACTGCTGTACCCAGTTTACTGCCTGGATGTTATTTTGAGTTTCGTTAGTTATTTTATGCAAGTATAGCTGACAAGGAATTAGGTTTTCCCTGAACAGTAAAAATTTGGGATTAAAACCCAAAACATTTGGTTTATTAGAAAACTTTCTTTTTAGTTGTCAGAAATGAGTTTTACTGTGATTATAGTAATAATTTTTCAAACATTTTCTTTTAGGACATTAATATTTATTATAAGGTTTTCAACTCTCTAAAAGAAAGAATTCAAGAGTCTTTGAGAAAGAATATATTCAAAGTGATATGATCAAGAAGTGTTATGATTAAGAAACAGTTATCAAGAACATTATTTGTAAAACATTTTGTGACTGGATGTATAGCTCAGTGATAGTACTTGGGTAACATGGGCAAGGCTCTGGGTTTGATCCTTAGTACCACAAGGAAATTATTAAGTAATCTTTTGGAAAATGTTATTGTTAGCATTGGGAACAGTGAGTTATTTCAACCACTAGTAAGAGCATATCTCTCTCCTCTGCTATATTTGGTGAAAGGTTAAAAAAAGCCTGTAGGTTAGGGAAAGGTTTATAATGTAAACATCTGCATTCTCTTGGATCATCTGTAGCTTACACTTGTTGCTTTTCAAAGCTTCTCTACTCATGACAAGTAGGTTATAAGTATTTGTACGCTAAAGAGAAGGACCCTGAAGAGAGTGTTGGTTATTTTACTCATCTTTGGGTTCCTAGCAATCAGGGTAGATTTGGAACATAGTAAAGGTACTGGAGTAAAGCAACACCTGCTTCATTCCTTAGTTGTGCTGTTGTTTTATTCTTCTGCCATTTTTTTGTTCGTTAGGTGAGTAATTAATTATACCATAACATTACCCTTTTCAAATATATAATTCAGTAATTTAGTTTGTTGACAAAGTTGTGCTGCTCTTAGTGTCAACTGATTACAAAGCATTTTCATGGGGCTGGGGATTTAGCTCAGTGGCAAAGCGCCTGCCTGGCAAACGCAAGGTCGTGAGTTCAGTTCCCAGTACCAGAGAAAAACCAAAAACAAACAAACAAACAAACAAAGCATTTTCATTACCTCCAAAAGAAACTTTTTACCTAGTAGCAGTCAGCTCCCTATTTCTTCCTCCCCCAATTCTGGTGACAGTCTGTTTTTTTGTCTGTGAAGTTGTCCATTCTGGACTTTTCAGTAGAATGAATCATACAACATAGGGCCATTTGTGTCTTGCTTCTTTCACTTAGCATAATGTTTTCAGGTTTATCCATGTCATAACATCTATTAGTACCATATTCCTTTTTATATTTGAATGATATTCCAGTGCGTTGATATACCATATTTTGTTAACATATTCCTCAGTTGATGGTGGTTTTTACTCTTTGAATAATGCTGTTGTGGCTATGTGGGTATGAACTTTTGCATGAACATATGTTTTCATTTCTCTTGGGCATATTCCCAGGATGAATGAACTGGCGGGGTCATATGATAACTTTTTTTTTTTTTTTTTGCATAGTGCTAGAAATTGAACCCAGGGACTTTGGGTACATTATTCCTGTGCTCTACCACTGAACTACACATATCCCTAGCCCTATGTTAACTTTTTGAAGAACTGTTGAAGTTTTTTCTAAAGTAGCCGCATCATTTTACAGTCTGTTTTCATTGGTGGTGTATAAAGGTTCTTCCTTGCCAATACTTGTGACACTTGGGATTGTGTTTCTTTTTGTTGTTTTTTTTTTAAAGGGAGTTCTAGGGATAGGATCCAGAGCCTGAGTGTGCTAGGCAAGCACTGTACTTCCCAGCTACCTCTCAGGTCCTGTTTTTTACTGTAGTCATTCACTTGATGCAGTTCAGTTTATCTATTTTTCTTTGGCTGCTGATGCTGTTTCTATCAGAGCTAAGAAACCATTACTCAATCTGAAGTCATGAAGATTAATGCCTATTTGTTTTTTTTGTTTTTTTTTTTTTTTTGGTTTTTCTCCGGTACTGGGAACCGAACTCACGACCTTGCGCTTGCCAGGCAGGAGCTTTTGCCACTGAGCTAAATCCCCAGCCCCAGATTAATGCCTATTTGTTATTCTGAGATTGTTATAGCTTCAGTGCTTAAACTTCGAACTGTAACACATTTTGAGTTAATTTTTATATGCAGTATGAAGTTGAGGGGGTCCCGCTATGTTTTTTTGCTATTGGTCTAGTTGTCCCAGTACAATTTATTGAAAAGGCTATTCTTCCCTTTTCTGCAATTCTTTCTTTACCAAAAAGTAGGAATAATCAGGTAAAACTAGTGGGAGAGAAGAAAACTAAAATGAAAAAAGACAAACTTGGGATGTTTTCATAATATTTTTCCTCCCTTCACATAGTCTTTCTGCTATCTTTACTTTCTTGTCTAAAAGAAACTCTTTGTGGTCCTATAATGTGAAAACCTGTAGTAGAAGACAAATCACATAAATTCTTTGAATATATAAAAATGTACTATATATGGGTTTTTAATATGTATGCCAGTAGGGTTTTTTTTTGTAGAACTTACTATCCATAGTTAGAATTCAGTATCTCTATTTTTTTATGTATTACAATTCATGTTGCCCAGTTATCTTGTAAGGTATAATTCTATAGCAATAATGTTTTCTTTGCCTAGCACATAGAAAACTATTCTCCTAAATCTAATATTTTTGGGAGTAGACATTTATCTCAGAGGGATAAATACAGATTTTGCAGTTGAACCAGTTTCTTTGAGTGCTACTTTTTCCGGCTGGTTGTGTAAGAAGGCAAACAATTAGTTCTGTGTTCATTCTTGATGTCAGTTTTTTTTTTTGCGATACGGGGAATTGAATTTTGGGTTCTGTATGGCTCAGCTACATCCCCAGCCATTTTATTTTGAGACAGGATCTCGCTAAGTTCCAAGGTGGGGCTTGAGTTCCTGTTCCTGCCACAGTCTGCTGACAGCACGGGTTGTAGGCTTGTACCACCATTCCGGCTTAAGCGAACACATCCGAAGAAAATGAATGTGTATGATGTTTTTAGCATTTTATTCATTTTGTTATTCAATGTTTTTCAACAACCCCATGACATACATCCCTGACATAGCCTAATTTTATTGAGGTTCATAAAGCTAAAATAATAACTTACTCAAGGTCATAGCTAGTAAGTGGGAAAAAAAAGATATGACCTTTGTCCTTAAAGATACAAAGAGGAAAAACTTAAAGTGCTTAAAATCAAGGGCAGGGAGATGACATTCTTAAAACTGACCTATCGTTGTTTTAGCTAATACCTTTTTTTTTTTTTTTTTTTTAGCTAATACTTATAGAGTGTCTTTACTTTGCCATCTGTGTGCCCAATTTTCTATGGTTTGCCTCTGTAGAGTGGCAAAAGTGAATAGAGGGTTCCTTATGAGCTAAAAGTAGAACAGTTATTTGGGGTCTTGATGTATAGTAGAATGCCATTCATTAGATGTATACTAGAAGAGCCACGTAGAGGAAAAAACTGATTTGTGTAGCTCCTGCGGGAGTGCAGAGTGTGGCTTAGAATGAGAGGAGTCTGAAAGATGACTGATCATTCTGAAGGCTGTGTGAATTCATCCAGGGAGGTACTAAAGCTTTCAATTATGGCAGATGGTAGTGAAAGTGATAGGAGAGATAGTACATAAGGAAAATTAATAGAATGTGGGAGTAATGGAATATAGGAAGCTGGAGAGAGAGACATGAGTGATTCTAGTGATTTGCTTCTAGGCTACCAACAGATAAGGGATCAAATTTTTGAATGTATATACTGATTAAGGCTGTAGTTAAGAGATAACTAGAACAGTGGGAAAATCTGTTCTAATGTTTGTTGGGGGGATTGTCTTTTTTTTTTTTTTTTCTCTGTATTTTTAGACATGGTCTTGCTATGCATTTCAGGCTGGCCTTGAATTCACTGTGTAGCCCAGGCTGGCCTCAAACTCAAAGTGATCCTCCTGCCTTAGCCTCCCCGTGCTGGGATTTCAGAGTGCTGGGATTATAGGCCTGTACCCCTACACCCGGCTGCTTTGTGTCTGAGACAGGGTTTCACTGTGCAGTTCAGGCTGGCTTTGAACTCATTTTGTAGCCCTGGCTGGCCTTGAACTCATGGTGATCCTCCTTCTTAGTCTCTTGAGTGCTGGGATTACAGCCATGCACCACCATGCCCCCGGCTATTTGTGTTCTCGAGAAGCGTTATGTTTTACAAATTGCACACTAAGCATATAGTGCTTGTAGGAAATAGTGCTGGGACAGACGGAAGACAATTTTATAACCTGAACACTGTTAGGAATAATTCATTTCTGAGGAAATAACTTGGACAACCAGACAGGCAGCTTATCATGGCTGGATGCTGGTGCAGGGGATATTAGAAACAGACAAACTAGAGTTGAGAGGCTGGCTCTGGTGGCATTGAGACTCAAGACAGAAATTAGACCTGTGAGTCACTGAGATTGCTACTGATGTAGAGATAAAGGGAAGTACACTGGTACTGAGCAAGGAGTATTTTTCCTGAGTAATAATCTTGGATACAAATGCTTACTTTTAATTGTTCTAGGTCTGTAAGTACTCCTGCCCGTGCTGAGGGCTTATTTTTTTTATTGCCAAGATTAAAATTTCACCATTTCTCCTCCATGTGCAAATTGCCTGCAAATCCAACTGCCATGTCACTTTGATAGTATCCCTGTATTTTTTGATGTGTATCAGCTTATTAGCATTGCAGAAAAATATTTTGTAAATGGTTGGAGTTCAGGTCAAGACCAGAGGTATGGGTCCCAAAGACATCTGCATTAATACTGACAGTTGAATCTACTGTTAGTTTTTAATTTTAGTATTCACTGGATATTTGTGAGTGCTGGACAGGGGTGATGCACTTTTGTGATAAATGTACATGGTATCTTTAATATTTACATACAGATTAGTGAGAAGGAGAGCCATTAAAAAGAATCATGCAATCAAAGTGCTGTAAAGGAAAGTTACAGAGTACGGAGGAAATGTATGTGGGTTCCTCGGGAGAAGCCTCCTAGAGGAGCAGTAATTAAGCTGAGATTTGAACTATGAGTTTGGAGTTTACTAGTTAGTGATGATGTGAATGCTGTGGAGAAAGGAAATGCCATGTTTGCAGGTCCTAACCCACGAAGAACTGAAAGTAGCCTGGGGTGAGCCAGAGTTTGCTAAGTCAGAGACAGCTGACTATGTGAGAGAAATGGGGAGACAGATCATGTTAGTACTCTGGGGCCACTATATTCTTCAGTCTAAAAACAGCGATAAACTATTCAGTGTTTCTTTTTTGTTGTTTTAGGCAAGGAAGAGAGATGAGTTTAAAAGGTTATTTTGCAGTGTAGAGAGCATGTTAATTTTGAGCAACGATAGATGTGGAAGAAGATATTGTATTCCAGGTGAAAAGTGGTAGTGTGTGGTATTAGTGCTGATATTTAAGGTGAAGAGAAATTGATGGATTTCAACTATATTTGGGAGGTAGATTGACAGGATTTGATTATGGATTAGGTGATGATGTGTCAGCTTCTGCAGCATTGGTATTTTGGGCCAGCTTTCTTTGGTGTGGAGGGGTTTTCCTTTGCATCCTAGGATGTATAGCAACAATACTGGCTTTTACTTGGAGGCACCCAGTCCCTAGTTTTGACAACCAAAAACGTTTACAGCCATTGCTAACTGCCCTCTAGGGGGCAAAATTGGGTCTGGCTGAGAACTGCTGGATTAGATGGATAAGGCACTCAGGGTTGCTCTAAGGGTTCTGGCTGCTGCAGTTCATGGCATAGTGGGACCCTACACTGAGACAGGTGAGGAGAGAAGCGGAGCGAAGGAAGTGAAGCGAGGTTTATGTGCGTGCATATTTAATAAAGGATTGCTTCACGACGCTGTGGATGTGCTGCCTGTATGATGAAACCAAAGTAGATATTTAAAATCGATAGATCTAGACATAGGAGGAAAAGCATTGAGTAAAGATGTATATTTGGTAATCACCTGTGTAAAGATGGTAGTTACGATTGCCCAGTGAGAGAACCTGTGTCCAAGATTGAAATGGTTTGAGGGAAAAAAAATACAGAGACTAAGCGTATGCATAACTATTTTGGGAAATGTGACTGAAGGGGAGGAGCTACATGTAGGAAGTTGGGGTAAAGGCTTTTTTTTAAAGGTGGGAGAAACTTTAGCCATGCACAAATGTTAGCACGAAAGATTCAGTAGTACAGGAGAAGGTTGACTGCTCTGGAAGAAAATCATGAATAGTTTCTTGGAGGTGGAGGGGGAATGGGTTCTTTGTATAAGTAGAGTGATTGGCCTTAGGTGGGAGGAAAGCTTTTTGGGGCTAGGGATAGATGCACAGAGGTTTGTAGATAGGATAGGTAGTAGAGTGCCCCTGGCTGCTTTGTGTTTTCTGTCTGAATTATAGGCAAGGTCATCTGTTGAGAGTAGAGAGCATAGTGGAGAAAGTTGGAGATAGCATCTACCGAATGCAAGAAATCAGATTGGAGAATCCCAGTAGAGAAGATTGAGACAGTTCTTGCTGGGTACTATGGAGGACTCACTTAAGGGTGTTAGTAATGAATTTATTAATCAGTTGGCTGAATCTGTCAGCTCTAGGGAAAGATTTGGTTAGTAGACATTTTCTTACCTATGAGGGTTCATAGTCTGTTTTGTAAAACTAGAGGGACTAATTTTGAAAAGGAATACCTCTGAACTTAAATTTTTTGTTTTAAAATCTTGTCTTTTTCTAGTTGCTATTTTAATAAAGAGAACCCTTTAAATTGGAAATCTGAGTTACTTTTCTAAATATTGACTTACTTTACTCTACCTTTTAGGTAAATGTATGGTTTTCTGTATAGAAAACAATCTATAGAGGATTCAGTTATCCAAGCTTCTGAATTCCATCTATCATAACTGGAAATTCTGGTTTAGTTATGTTCATTGATTTATGTGAATTGATCCTATTGTATGAATTAATTTGATTGGTTTTAAATTTTGAGTTGAGATGAATTTAGACTGAGTTTTCTTGGTGCTGGTTGTAATTAAAAAGATGACTAAGAAGGAGTTAAAGTTTTGTTACACGTCTGACTTTTTAATTTATTGAGGGTGTGGAGGTTGAACCTAGGGTCTCATGCATGCTAAACTTGTGCTATATCAATGAGCTGCACTCCCAGCCCCTCTAGCTTTGTTTTACTTAGTATATTTGTATCAGCTGTTTGTATAGTTACATGTGTGGCAAAGACTAAGGTAGTGAGCCAGTGTGAGGAATTGCTAATTTTTATTGAAATGCTTATGAACTGATGCCCTGTTTTCTGGACAATATTTAATTTTATGTGTTCTGTTTTGAAAGCTTATTAGTAATTTGTGTTCGTTGGTTGAAAATAGCACTTACATTTAAGCAAAAACTTACCATTTTTCATATGTGGTAATGATTAGGTCTTAGTATTTCCAGCTAAAAGTTTGCTTTCTTTTACATGGAGACCAGATAACATGGACAGGTGGAGAAACTGCTGAAAATACTATGTGAAAGTTACACCTTAAGCTTTATGTAGGGATATATTTAAAAACTTTTCTTAAATCCACACTTTATCCTTATAGTAATGGCATGTGTTGAACTCAGTGATGATTTTATTGGTAATTTACTTTGAGCTTGACTTAGAAGACAGGCTGTAACTTTTTTAGGAAAGATGAATATTTGTATTTGGAAGAAATACTTATTTTAGTATTTAGAACTATATGTAGGTAATCATTTTATACAATCTTGAGCAAATACATTTACTTATATTGAGAAATAGATTGCCTTTACAATTTTTTTTTTTCAGACTGAATGAACTTTATTTTATAAGGAATATAGAATACATGAGCAAATATTGATAATTGCATTAAAAAAACAAAGGCTGTACATCATGCAAATTTTAAAAATCAGTCAGTGTGACACTAAAAATGTACTACCAGAGTAGCATTTCATTGTAGAACAAAATCCTAGTGGCTCATCACAACTAGATACACAAACATAAAGGAAGTGCTAAAATGATATAAATCTCTGATACAATTAGTTTTAAAGTAATCTTAGCAGGTGGCCTCCACAGTAGTAGTATGGTGATTTATGCAGTAATTCACGCTTTCTTTTCTTTTCTTTTCTTTTCTTTTCTTTTCTTTTCTTTTCTTTTCTTTCTTTCCTTCCTTCCTTCCTTCCTTCCTTCCTTCCTTCCTTCCTTCCTTCTCTTTCTTTCTTTCTTTCTTTCTTTCTTTCTTTCTTTCTTTCTTTCTTTTAAAAATAAAAGGAGGAAAACATTAACAGACAACCTTTTACAAAATAGCAAAAGAACAGTACAGACAATACAGAGTTACAAAGTGGTAGGAAATTAACAATGCTTGTTGTATTACATATTGATATCTTCAAAGTGGTTTCTCATGAAAACAGAGACATGCAATATTGATCAATCAAGGACTCATTGACAGTTTCTTTCAGCAAAGAAATAGAGGACAGTAGAACAACTATGTTAACTATCCTGTATATACATACATACAAAATTTCTCCTTCTTGCCCTTCTCTTTTCCCACATTCCAGTTGCCCTTTACCCTTGAGTGCTTTCCTATCATTTCACAATGTCTGTCATACCTCTGAGTTTAAGTTAACTCTTTCAGGTTTTACACTAGTGAGACAGTGTGGTGCTTGCACATGCAGGTCTGATTTATTTCACTTATGAGTGTGGTCTCTAGTTGTGACTGTTTACCTATAAAAGCCTCGAGTTTATTTTTCTTTATAGCTGAGTAATATTATGCAGTAATTCTTTAAGAATAATTCTTTGTAGGTAATTTGTTGTAATAGTTTTTCTAAACTAAAAAATGTGGAAAAATATGTGGATTTCTCTAGAGTTTTAATATTGTCTGTCTTCTGTATTCTGTTCTAGGATAAAGTAACATGGTTTGACTTTATGGATTTCTAGCCAACCAGCAAGGAAAATTCTTTTTTTTTAAAAAAAAAAAAACAAAACCTATTAGATCCCTACTACAGTATTCCTTTTAGGGGATGGATTGGAAAGGGGATGTTTCCATGCAGGTTAAAAAAGGGGAGGGGGGCTAGGGATTTAGCTCCGTGGCACAGTGCCTGGCAAACGTGAGGTTGTGAATTTGATTCCCGGTGCCAGGGTGGAGGGAGGGGAAAGGAAGAGGAGCAAGAATATGGAATTTTCATGTTTTCCACATAATTATAATTTTTTTCATATGTTAATATTTGTACATGAATATGGTCTCAGATGAAGCAGCTTTATAAATATAATAAAATTATATTTGAGTATTGTTGTGAAGAAATTTGTTTTGTTATTCAGTGATAGCTATGATGTCTAGGGTATGTGGATCTGCCTAGTTCTTTCAATCAGGAGTTTGATCCTTTTTCTCTTTGTCTCCTCTTTTCTATTTAAAAATATAAAAATCATTTAAATTTCTACCCCAACAAAGCAGACCAGAGGTTGTATTTAGTCTGTAGGCCATAGTTTGCCAAACTGTTTGCAAAAATAAAATGTAGTATGGTAAATCCTCATACAGTATCACCCTACTTTAACTGTTCCAGTGTCACGTTCCTGTAACAGTTACCAATGTGACCAGACTTCCTTCCCTCTTCCATCATTGAGTTTTATTCAATCTAGAGCTCAGTTCTGGGAGACTTGATATCTTTCCCAGTATTTTTTTTTAAGAGAAAAAAATGAAAACAATGATACAGATTTTTGAAACAAGAAAATAGGAGATTAACAATGGTTAATATAATGTGTATTATTATCTTCAAAGTAGTTGCTCAGATTACAAGATATAGGCATGAAAAATTGAGCAAATAATATAAACACAGACCATTATTCTTTTTTACCAGTAGTTTTTTGTTTCAGGAACATGATAAATCTCTTTATTTAGGTCTATAATCTCTCAATTAAAGTGAAAAAAGGACTTGGTTTTTATATTAAATAGTTCATGTATTCATGCACATGTCTGTGGTATGCTTCATTATCTGTATGAATGTTACTGGCTTCAGTTTCATTTTTCTTATAGAAACTTTGTATTGGAATTGATTGAAATCCATTTTAGGCATTATTTTTTCAAAATTATTTCTATCCTCTCACAGCCTTACTTCTGTTTTTTTCCCCCCACCCCACCCCTCACTTCTCTTTCTGAGAAAGTGTTCTTTTTTCTCACTGTGTTTAAGTGAGATGGTATTTTTCTACATTTTTTATATGTGAGGCATTGTGCAGGCTAGTTTTCTTAGTTTTGTGGCTCTTTATTTCTTACAGTTTCTGGTACTGTGTGGGCCTTGCTGCTATTGGTGTTGGACATCAAATGGTCATGTTTGGGGTTCCTAAGGGACACCCAGTCAGTTATTTATGTTGTATTTGTTGTGCATGCTTTGCTTTGGTTTAGTCTGATCTGTTTTATTCTCATTTTTTTGGTGAGCAGCTATCCATGGATTTTAAAAAGTTAGTAGTCTCTTTTAGCACTGAGTTGCCTGAGGTGCTTCAGTCTTCTAAAAATGAAGATTAAACGTGATAAAATGTTTTCCATTTTCATAGACCTTGGAGGAAGTCATAGAGAAGGAGAAACTGAAAATACAAATAGATTGAAAAACAGTTGAAAGTATTCCAAGCCTTGTATGCAAAAGTATTAGTAGAAGGAATACCTTTGAATGTGGGAAGAGGGCAGTTCATCTAGCAGGAAAGATAAAGAGATGCGACTTGCTTCAGGTTAGTTTGGTCTTTTTGGAAACCAAGGAATATCACATTTGGTATCCTCCAGGTCCTTAGTAAGCTTTAATATGAGCTGATCTTCTAGCAGAAGATAAGCTTAGGGGGCTTGAGAAAGGTAGTGGTTATTTTGGGATTGCTTGGTAAAGAAATAAATGGGAACAACATCTAACTAGAGACGTAGAAGTAATTGCTGAGTGATTCTGAGTATCAAGCCTTGACTAGTCCTTAGACTATAATTCTTTGGAAGAGTTTTTTTTTTCAGTTTTGTCTCCTAACAGTGTAGATGTAAGAGCAGAGATGGTGATTTTTCTCTTGACCACAGGTCAGTATTTTGCAGGACAGATAAAGCATAAGAGGATGATGATGGTAAAGCATGATGGGATGCACATTGGAGTATTACCTGACAGGAAGGAAATCACACTATTCAGATGCTGATGGGTTGGGAAAAAGGGAGGATTCAAGGGAATCCATATCTTGTGAGTCTAGAGCAGGTGCTGTATGAGGGGAGTAAGAGAGAGAGTTGAACGGATTGATGCCAAGGTAGTACACTGAAATTTAAAATTTCAGAGATAAAGTGGTTCCAGTTTATTGTAAAGTCCACAGTAATGTGTGACACATATAGCCTATTACAGATCACCTGTGGTGGTGGCTGGAGTTGGGCTGGAGGGAAAGTGTTACTTAGATATGTCTGTAAACAAGGGAGGTGCACAGGTGGGAGTCACGTCTGAAGAAGCCAGAGTTGGGGGTAGTGTTCTAAGAATGAAGAAGAGGGTGGTTCGTATGTGTGGAGAAGACTAAGTATTTCCTAAAGTCTGTATTTGACATTCTTGAGTGTGAATACTAGGAATTGGGCACTTGTCTTTTTTTTCTTTCTTTCTCTTGGTGAACATGTACTAATATATTTATTTATTTATTTTTTAATTTTAAAGAGTAAAAGAAGGATAACATAGTAACAGGAGGACTTACCGAATTACAGACAAGATGGTAGGAAGTTATCAATGGTTGTTATTTTACCTATTGGTATCTTCAAGATAGTTTCTCAGGAAAACAAATAGACAAATAATAGTGAGTTACAGATAAAAGTGGTAGGAAATTATCAATGGTTGTTGTACTATACTTTGGTATCTTCAGAGTGGTTTCTAGAGAAAAGAAATAGAGCTATACATGAGTGATCACTTAAATAATCATTGACTATTCTCAATGGTTGTTGGAAAGACATAGTAATAAACATACATTCATTTACGAAATAGCATAGGAACAATACAAACATTACAGAGTTATGGACAAATTGGTAGGAAATTAGCACTGGCTGCTGTAATACATGTTGGTATCTTCAAAGTGGTTTCTCAGGAAAACAGAGATATGCAAGAAAGATCTAACAAGTAGTTACAACCTAGGGGTTGTGAAAAATAGCAGATTACCTCCTTACCAGTGACTCGTTTAACTGAGGTGTGATGGCTGGAAAGAAGGCCAGGAGTGAAAAGAAGGACCGAGAGAGTAGCACCAGTGTCCAGCAATAGGCTGTTTACTTTCTCCACTATAGTCATGATTACCCGGGGCTTCTCCATGGAGATGATGGTCTGGCCAGAGGGAGAAGGCTGAGTATGCCCTCGGCCCCTTCATTTGGGTACTTGTCTTTAAAGGACCAGTTAGGAAATATTTAAGGATATTCCACTCATGCATGGTTTCTGTGGTGTTTTTATCACCTAAGAATGTAAAACTATTCTTTGCTCATGGGCCACACAACAAACAGACAGGGACCAAGGATAGGGGTTTGCTGACCCAGAAGTACACGTATGAGTTTTGTATCAGAAAGTGTTCAGTAGATAATACATGTTTATTTGTAAAATAATGTCAGAATTGACTTTCACTTGTCAGTATGGTAATTATTTTACATTTCTGAACAACACTTTTTCCTTGTTTGTGGTGGATGCAAGTTGAGCCAGCAGATACTGGAGTTATTTGAAACATGTCAGCAGCAAGTGAGTGACTTAAAGAAGAAAGAACTCTGTCGGGCACAGCTGCAGAGGGAGATTCAGCTGCTGTTTCCACGTATGTCCCCATTTCGGATGCTCTTTCTGTTATGTGTTCCTGTTCTGCAATTTGAATAGCATCTTAGGATTTCCTTCTGTTTCTTTAGAAAGCAGACTCTTTCTGGTTGGGTCTTCTTTAAATGGATTTGGTACCCGGAGTAGTGATGGTGATTTATGCCTGGTTGTTAAAGAAGAGCCAGTAAGTAATAAACCGTTTACATTTATCAGTTAAAAAATTTCACATGAAAGTCACTGAGGAAAAGAATTTGCTTTGGACTTTCGTTTATCATAATTCCAAGAAACTCAGAGGATGCTGCTTTCTAAATTTAAAGTGTGCACAATGTGCATAAGAGGAACTCTAACATTAATTTAGTTCTGAGTTATGTTTTTAAAGAGTTCTGCCTCTTTTGAGATGTCAGTGGGTTGGATACGTTTATCAGGATGCAGCACAGAGCATGTGGCAGTATTACTTTCTTGATGTATTTCCTTTCCATTCAGATTCTCAGTGATTCTATTTTTATTCATTTTTTTTTTCCTTTTCAAATGCTGTGGGGTTTGAAGATTTTATTTTGGGAAGACAAAAAATATTGCATTGAAATTTAAAGTAAGATTTACTTACAAAATTTGATGTATTTTCTGAGACATTTTGGTTTTATTTAACAGTCAAATTGTTATGTGGTAATACTTTAATTTGAAATTCCTATTAGCCAATGTCTTGTGTATACCTCAGCATCACAATAATTGATGTTTATTAAGCTGACCTGAAGCAGCCTCTTTAGGGGTTTGCAGTTTCCTCTGAATTACCAAAGTTTAAATTAAGATGTAATTTTAGTGTACCTTATATTCTACATTTTTAAAAATATAAAAATACTATTGAATGGCAATGTATATTTTTACTATTCATATTATTCTATTAATAAAAATGACTTCTAGTTGCTGCAAATGAGAAACAGATTTATTCCAGGAAAGAAACTCTGGTATTTTTGTATGCCTTGAAATCACATAATGGAAAAGTATGTGTGTGTGTGTGTGTGTGTGTGTGTGTGTGTGTGTGTGTGTGTCGGGGGAGAGGGGCTCAAAACATAAACATAACGGAGATTACAGGAGTTGCAATTAAAACATACTCTTGCAGTTAGACTGTACTCAAGTCCATCATCCAGTCTTAATCATACGTGTGAATCATCTTGTTATATTTTGTAGTCAGATGAGCTCACAAGAGCCAGGTGTGGTGGTGTGTACACCTGTAATCCTAAAATTTAGGAGGTGGAGGCAGATGGATCACTGTGGGTTAGAGGCCAGGCTGGACTATGTAGTCAGTTCGAGGCCAGCCTGGATTATGCAGCAAGAATCTGTCTTAACCCAGAAGCCAAAAAACAAAACAAAACAACAGCAAAACCCTCCACACAAAAAACAAAAACAAAAAATCCACCAAAACAGCTCACAGTCTAGATAGGAAATAAAACATATTGAGAAAGTTTAAAAGTTTATTTTTGTTGGGGAAGATTAATTTTGTACATTTAAATGGAAAAATATGACATGAATTTCAGAATTTCTCTAAAAATTGTCCTTTAGTTTAAAATCTGAAATTTAGAAATATGGATGTGCAATTTAGTAATTAAAGGTTGGCTTTTTGTATAATGTAATTTGGTATATACTGAAAAGTAATTCCAAAGAAAAGTATACTTTGTGTGTTTTCTTTTTTGTTGAGATACCTTAAGAAAGTATATCATTGAGCTAAGTGAAAAAAATGACTTTATTTTTAACTTTTCAGTGTTTTTTTCAGGTCAATCAGAAGACTGAAGCACGGCATATACTCATGTTAGTCCATAAACACTTCTGTGCTAGACTTTGTAAGTCTGACATGTCTCAAGTTCACGTCATCTGTCTGATGTAGCTGCTTGAAGTGTTTCTCACTTTGTTTTCTGATAAGAGTTTATTTTCTAGTCAGGTATAATGTGGATCCTTTTCCCCCCTAAATTCCTTTTAACTTTTGATTCAAAAGAATGACCATTTATTCAACAAATCTTTATTGAGCTTATTTGCTCAATATCCACCAGATGGAGATTCAAAGATACATAAAATTCTTTTTCTCAGAAGATGTAGTCTGTTAGGGAAAGAAATTAAGGCATGTAGGAATTGCTATAATGGAAAGTATCTGAAAAGCTAAGAGTGATATATATAAAGTACTGTCAGTACTCATGTGAGAGAAAATTTCATCTGTTTTGCAGTGATACGCATTTTACTTGATTTAAAAATATGAACATGAGGCCCAAATAATTATTCCAGCAAAAAGCAAAATTGTTGACAGGCCATATGTAGTAAGATTTTATTTATTTATTTATTTATTTATT
Source organism: Chinchilla lanigera (assembly GCF_000276665.1). NCBI lineage: Eukaryota > Metazoa > Chordata > Mammalia > Rodentia > Chinchillidae > Chinchilla > Chinchilla lanigera. Next base: position 21,548,113 of record NW_004955425.1, on the reverse strand, counting down.
TATTTATTTATTTATCTGTCTATCTATCTATCTATCTATCTGCGGTACCAGGGATCGAACTCACGACCTTGCGCTTGCCAGGCAGGCTTTTATGCCACTGTATCCCCAACCCCTTTATTTATTTTTTTAATTTTGAGACAAGGTCTCACTATGCAATTCAGGGTGTCCTTGAACTCTGATCCTCTTGCCTCAGCCTACTGAGTGCTGGGATTACAGACATCCACCACTACACCTGGCTTGGATATTATTTTTAACAATTAGGAGATGACAGATTGGGTTTAGTAATTTGTCTATGGAACATAGTTTGTTGGCTTCAGAACTGATACTTGTTATTCAAAACTATTAACTCCTAATCTTATTTTTCATTGACAGAATTTTTTCTTCTGGACTCTGGTTCTGTGCTTTTCTGTAGTTAAAAAAGTAGAAAATTATTCATTTGGAAAAGGTCTTCAAAGTTTCCTCTATACATTTCTCTGATTTCCTAATTTTCTAAAGTATACATGTATTACTTGAAACTCAGAATAAATTTTTTAAAAGTTCGATGGCACAAAGATATGTATATATGTTTTTTGCCCTTAGAGATCATACCTATTTCATTGTGTCCCTGCTTCACATATAACATCGTAAGCATTTTCACATTTAAAACTCTGTAAAATGATTTCTTTGCCAACCATTTCTGCTACCATACTAAAATTTAGCCATGTCCTATTTTTTTCACTCCTATAATGTTCTGTCACCACATCTGACTTGTTCTGATGCACTTCTTGATAGACAATGTTGGTCATAAGACCCCATTTCTGAAGGTATCCTTAAAATCTTCTAAATGGTGTTCTTAGACTCTTCAATCTTAGAATTTCAAAATGTCCTTTTTTTTTGCTTTCCTTTTTCAAGGACAAATTTTCTGAAGTAGTTTTAGCTTAGTAAGGTGCTGTTTTTAAAAATGTACATTGGAACACAAAGAATTTGGGAAACATTTTCAGAATTCATATGTCTTTTGTCTTGTAGCTGGTTACATTGACAGACCTCAACTAATTCGAGCAAAAGTGCCAATTGTGAAGTTCAAGGATAAAGTCAGGTAAGTAATGACTGAATTGTCTTTTTTGTGAGTTGCTTTAGATTATTTTTAGAAATATATCTAATTTAGGTAAGAAATGTATATTGTAGTACCACAGCTTGCTATCATGTTTTAGAAATCACTTGGCTTTTGAAATAATTTTTTAAAATAGCCTAAGCAGTCTTTCTCATGCTTAACTGTATTTACTCTGCTTAACATTTGAGTATTTGAGACTGTCTAACTTAAAGCATATATGTATGAGGTGTGATTGACGAATATGATAAATGTTTAAACAAATTATTATACTAAAAGAAACACTGCCATTAATTCCACTCAGAATATGCTCCCTAACTTTGAAAATACTTGTCCTGTTGTTCTTGCCACTTTCTAAAGCATTTCAAGGCTATGGGGAGTGCTTTGAGGGGGATTAATGTATCCTTTACTGTAATAAATTTTTAAAAATTTAAGCATTTATAGCTGAATATGCATGCTTATAATCCCAGCACATGGGAGGCTGGGGTCAAAGGGTCACCATTTCAAAACCAGCTTGCACTACGTATCATAATGAGACTATGTCTCAAAAAAAGTAAGAGCAAATTTTAAAAAGTAAAATTTAAGCATTCAGTGTATATTTTGACTATAGTTCAAGCATATTCTTGGATTTTTAAATGATTTCTTGCCTTTTGGAGTGTAACGCATTCTCTGGAATATATCTTAGTTGGTAAAATTTGATGTGTATATATATCAAGGAATTTGTTGTAAATTACTAAACAAATTATGTTTCATTTTAATGAAAGATACGTATAATACTTAGATAGATGTGAAAGAAAAATGTACTTATTCCATTTCAAAATTTATTGTTTTTCTATTTGTTTTAACAGCCTGGGATTAGAATCTTTCCTGTGATATCTGAATATAAAATGTAAATGATTAGGTATTATTGAAAGATTTATTACTGTTTTCTAAAAATCAGTAGAATTATAATAAATCAAGTTTTTCTAGCCCAGTTTTACAAAACTAATACTGAAATTGGATGTACATACAAGCACACATGTACACAGACTTGAGCTTTCTTATTTATGGATTCTTAAGACTTTACCTGCCTGCTTAAAATTTATTTGTATCCTTCTCCATCAATATTTATATACTTCATATGTTTTAGAGGTAGGTCATTTGAAGACATGCACAGAATGGTAAATATTTTTGAGTCACCTGATGCCCAAAATTCAGCTGAGGTTGAATAAAGTGGCACTTTGCCTTTTTGTTCCTGCTTTCATGCTGTAAACAAATGTCACTTCCCTCCTTCCTTTTTCCCCTCCCTCCCTCCCTTCCTTTTTGTGGTGTAGAAGATTGAAATCAAGGCTTTCATATGGTAGGCAAGAGCACCACAGCTCATTTGCATGAGTTATAACACCATCAATAAACAGTTGCTAAATCAACTTTACTTATTTATTAAATGGTTTTAAACAGAAACATAACATAAATCAAGATTATGTGTTGACTAATCGACGAAGATGTGACCAGGCTGGCTGAAACCTAATATAACCCTGTATTTCTAGTCGAGGCAAGAATTCATTATTTGCTTATTCAAAGTTTGCAGCAATTTTGTAGAACGTAACTACTTTCAATGGTAAGAATTGAGTGGAAAAAGATATATTTTAAACAAAACTTAGTACTTGGCTCAGGGCTTCTTTTCCATTCATCTAAACATCCATTCAGTATATAAACATTTATTGATTTTCTACCGAGTAGTGTTAGATATAGAATAGGCAGGTGAGGTGCTGCATACCTGTAATCCCAGCACTTGGAGGACTGAGACAGGAGGATCATGAGTTCAAGGCCAGCCTCAGATACATAGAGTTCCAGTACAGGCTGACCTACATAGTGAGGTCCTGTCTCAAACAACAACCACAACAATAACAGCAATAGCCATAGGATGTAAAATATATAGGGAAGTACACTTAAGTAGTAATAGTAACTAATTTTAAGTATATATAGTTGTGCTATTTTTTATTTAAGATTATTTTATGAACTTTTTGTTAAGTATTCTGTATAACTACATTTCAGAATTTTTCTCTCTACAAATCACAAATGGGCTGGGGTTATAATAGCTCAGTGGAAGAGACCTTGTCCTAGGTTCCATCTCCAGCACTGAAGAAAAAAACACCCCCCCACACACAAAAATAAAAAACAAAACCCAGAACATGCCACAGACCTGTGGTGGCATATATGCTGAAAGGGGCAGTTTGTTACATTGAAAGATCTAAAAGTCTTGCCATCACTGCTGTAGACAAACAAAAACAATAAAAAACTCCATTCATAAACATTTTCATGTAAACCTTTTAGTCTCTTTCTGTATGAAGATGAATGCACAAGAATTTTTAAAAGTAATATTGAGATCTTTTTATTTACCATATATCATGAATACTTGTTTATGTCATTAAATATTTTCCTATAGCATCATTTTAAATGAGTACAGTATTTTGTTGAATAAATTGTCATTAATTTAATCATTCCTATATGTTTGAACATTTGGTTTATTTCTAGTTTTCAGCTAATATAACTCTTTCCATATCTATGGTTACTTTCCTAATATTTCTAGAAGTAGTAATAATTGCAAACTAGTTTCTGAGTGTTTTTTCATCTCCGTGAGTTATGTGGAGAAAGTACAGACTGGCTGTGATGTTAGATTTACACAAGCATAATTAAAGAATGTGGGGCTGGGGATTTAGCTCAGCAGCAAAGTGCCTGCCTGGCAAGCACAAGGTCGTGAGTTTGGTTCCTGGTACCGGAGGAAACCACCCCCCACTCTCTTTAGATAGTTAAATTAACTAATCAGTTTTATGGCAAAATAATACTAACTTACTAATGAATCCCCCCCAAAAAGAACATAACTACTGTTATTATAAGTATTCCAAAGCCACATATGTATATCTGAAATGTTAATACCACTCTCCACTTTTATTAATAAAGATAGTTGAAAGGTTATAAGATTTTTTTGGCTCCTCATAAGAAACTGAAAAGATAAATTTCAAATTTTATAATAAAAGCTAGAGAAAAAAATTCATTTTTATTTTAGGCAGTCTTTTTTTAAAGAAAAATGAGTATTCAGAAGAAATTGTATCTCATAGTTTATGGGTCTAAGTGGAACTTACATAAAGCAATCCTTATTTGATTGTAGATTTTATAATTATTGTAGATTCTATCAATATTGCTCAGTTTTCTAAATTGCAGTTTGAGTATTTTTACTTTCAAAGAAGTATCCCTTTTGTAATGTGTTTTACAACTCTTCCTAGATATTGGTAGCTACATTTGACATGGTATTATAATTTACTAGCCTTTTAAGAAGGGATATAATGTGTAAGCAGAGCCTTTATTTTATGTTTTCATCTGTATTTTATTTGGCTTTTTATTCCTATTGCTTTACAGTATATAATACTATAGTTCCAGATTATTTAAGAATAGGTAACTTAGTGGGGTGAATATCTTGCCTAGAAGTGTTTTTGGTCCATAATTTTGTTTATCTGGAAAAGGTTATAAGATTTAACTTTTCCTTTCTTTTGAGTAATTGAATTAGTGGGTTACAGATCTTGTAACAGTAGTCTTAGTTTATATTTTTAGTATGTACCAAATCAGATTAAAATTGCATGCTAAATATGTTTTTATTCTTACTTCTTTTGTGCCTTCTTTATAAAACACAGCTTGGGCTGTGCCCTTGTGAATCATTGCATGGATTGGTGTCAGTTTAGTTATGTGGGAGGGAGAGATTGTTTGTATGTGAGCTAAAGTTTGTTTTACTTTGTTTTCTTAACTAGTTGTGTGGAGTTTGACTTGAATGTAAACAATATTGTTGGAATAAGAAACACATTCCTTCTCAGAACTTATGCATACCGTAAGTTTTTGGTTTATTTCTAAATAATACCAGCTTTTGTTTTTCTTTGTTTTTAAAAATGCTGTAGTAAATACCAACACTTTTTTAGTTGTGTTTAGGCATAATGTATCTTATGTATTCCAGTATCTTACTGGGATTACAGGTAAATCAAATGCATTTTAATAGGTAATAAGATGGTTATGGTAAGTTTAACAGTTAAGTCAGACGTTTATGGTGAACACAGAGTTTAGGGGATGGAGGCATTTTTTTTTAAGTGAGTATGGGAGTTGGGAAATTATCCGAATTTTGAAAGAAATTGTGCTTTCCTTTTACCATTTTTAAGTTTTAATTTTACTTGCAGTTGAAAATCGAGTTCGTCCATTAGTGCTGGTGATTAAGAAGTGGGCAAATCACCATGAGATAAATGATGCCAGTCGTGGTACTTTAAGCAGCTATAGCCTTGTATTGATGGTTTTGCACTATTTACAAAGTAAGTGTCATGGGACTTTTCTTACTTTCTGAAAGTGAAATGCAATTAAATTTCGTTATGGTGTCTTTCCTGATAAACTTGCCTTTAAATAGCAATTCTTTCTAGGGGCTGGGGATTTAGCTCAGTGGCACAGTGCCTGCCTGGCGAGTGTGAGGTCGTGAATTTGATTCCCGGTACCAGGAAAAAACCAAAAAAAAAAAAAAATTCTTTCTAATATCTGCAAAACTGTATTTCCTATTTTGTTGCTTTAATGTTTAAGAAATGTTATTTGCTGGAAAACATTATGAAAAAGTTTCACTGTTTTTATTTTTTGATAGTTTATCTATATTCACTTTTGTATCCAAAGCACTTTAACTGCCATATCATGGACCTATTATTTTGAGGCAGGTGAATGTTCACAAGGTCTATGAAACTAATTTCAAGTGCCATTCATCTGTTTTTAGTTTTTCATTTGAGGCAAATTAAATGATTTTCTTGCTGGCTAAAGAAGCTTTTAATCTCCATGAGCTGCACTCCCCAACTAGATTTTATCTTTGCTGAACTGCTTTTTCAGATTGGACCTCAGATTTTAATTCAGTCCAGTTAACTATTATTTATGAGGCATTCTGGTAAAAGCCATATTTATCTTATGCATAGTGGCAGTAATAAGTGAACATTTGTAATTTGTGCCATAAGATAGGTCTGAGAATTCTTTATAGTTTTGAAAATTCCTGAAATGTATGTAGACTAAATAAATGTGATTAGAACCTTTAGTTTCATATTTAATGATCTTTTGTATATACAATCCAAGAAGTAACAGGATATTTTACATATTCTACTCTACTGGACTCTTAAGATGTGATAAAGATAAAACAAAAGAATTATAGTTACTATACCAGGGATCTGAGATGTTTGATGACTAATTTATAGAATGGATGAATATCTGGTGACATGAAAGTTGAGTGAAAGACTTGTTGCTGACTTGGTAAAAAACAATTTGTAAGGAAGTCTAGGGACTCATTTGTCTTGGGTTGTTATTTCTACAGTTTAAAATACTGTTTTCAGATTATGCTAATAGGGGAAAGTGTTTTAGGTTACATAGTATTCATTTTTTCATTCATGAATGTTTGCTGAGTGTCCACTAAATAAATGCTAGGTGTATTGCTCTAGCGTCTGGGAATATAGCAGTGAGCAGAAACAGAAAAAATTGGTATTCTTTTTTTAAAAAATAATTTTATTGGTACATTTTAGATACACATAATGATAATATTCATAGAGTTTGTACTTGTACATATGTCTTCATACGTTTTCTGTTCACTCCCCTACCCTCCCTTCAATCCCTCTTCCCTTCCTTATCTACTAAAACTTTGTTTCCATTTTTTTCCCTTCTATTCACTTTTTTTCTTTTTCCTTTCTTTCCTTTTCTCCTCCCCCCTCTCTAGTTCCTCTTCCCTATTTGAACATTTTGTTCCTTTTTCACAGTATGTATTATATGTTTTGGTACTTATTTACACTTTTAGTTTCTCATGCCAGAGAAACCATGTGATATTTGAACATGTGTGTCTGATTTATTTCACTTAAGAGCGTGGTTTCAAGATGCATCCATTTACCTAGAAAGGTCTCAAGTTTATCCTTTATGGCAGATTAGTACTCCATTGTATTAAAAAACCCACATCTTCTTTATCCATTCATTGCTTGATAACCATTTGGGTGGTTTCGAAGATTTAGCTATTACAAACTGTGCTGCTATAAACTTGGGTGTGCATATATCACTGTGGTATGATGCTTTTAATTCCTTTGGGAAGATACCAAGAAGGGGAATAGCTGGGTCAAATCGAACCTCTAGTTTTAATTTTTTAAAGACTCTCCAAACTGATTTCCACAGTCCACATTCTCACCAACAGTGGAGAAGGGTTTCTTTTTTCCCACAGTCCCACCAGCATTTGTTATTGGTTGATTTCTTGGTTATAGTACTGTTTTAATTTGCATTTTGCAAATGACCATTGATGTTGAACATTTTTTTTCATATATTGCTGTTTCTGTTTTTCTGAGAAGGGTCTATTTCAGGTATCCATTTTTGGATTGGGTCTTATAATTTGGGGGTATCTGATCTTTTTATGTATTTGAGATAGTAGTCCTTTGTCTGAGGAACAGCTGGCAAAAGTTTTTTCCCACTTTGTGAGTTGTCTCTTTACTCTGTTGGTGGTTTCTTTTGCTGTACAAAAGCTTTTAAATGAGATTCTAATTGTTCATTCTTAGCGATATTTCCTGTGTGATTGGGGTTTTGTTCATAAAGTCTTTATTTACACTTGTCTTTTCAAGAGTTTTACCTATTGTATCTTCTAGCAGATTTAGTGTTTCTGTTTTACTGTTTAGCTCTGTGATCCATTTTGATTTTTGTTTAGTGCATGGTGAGGGATACAAGTCTAGGTTTAATCCTGGGCATGTAGAGGGCCAGTTTTTCCAGCACCATTTATTAAAGAGGCTATCTTTATTTTAATGAATTTGTTTGGCCCCTTTGTCAAAGATAAGGAAGCTGAGTGTGTTTGGAATTGTTTCTGCATTTTGTAGTCTGCTCCATTGATCCTTGGTTTTTTTTGTGGATTTTTTTTTTTTTTTTTGCCAGTACCATGCTATTTTTATCACAGTAACTTTGTAGTATAATTTCAAGTCAGGGATTGTGATGCCTATTGGCTTGCCTGTGTTGCCCAGAATTGCTTTTGCTATTCTAGTCTCTTCTGGTTCCAAGTGAATTTTAGAATTGTTCTTTCTCATTATGTGAGATATACTATTGATATTTTTATCGGGATTGCATTAAATCTGTATAACAATTCGGGAAATGTGGCCACTTGCACTGTATTGGTTCTTCCTACTCATGAACAGGGGATATCTTTCCATTTTCTGATATCCTCTTCAGTGTCCTTTTTCAGAGTACTGTAGTTTTCAGTGTAAACGTCTTTTACTTACTTTGTTAGTTTGATTCCTAAGTATTTCATATTTGGGGAATGCTATTATGAAAGATGTTGTTTCCCCAATTTCTCTCTCGGTAATTTTTTTTTTTTTTTGTGAAGAGGAATGGTATTAATTTTTGAGGTTGACTGTGTATCCAGCTATGTACTGAATTTGTTTATTAAATGTAGAGCCTTTTTGGTGGAGTTTTTGGGGGTCTCCTATGTCATGTCACCTGCAAATAATAATTTAACTTTTTCCTTTCCTATCCTTTGTATTTCTTTTGTCTTATTTTTCTGGCTAGTATTTCCAGAACCGTGTTGAATAAAAATGGTGATAGTGGACATTCTTGTCTTGAGGGACTGGGCTCTCAAGCAAGTCAGCAGAAAAAAATAAAGACATCAAGATTGTGGCTTGAGGCACATCTGAAAAAGACTAGGCCTAAAGATAATGATGCAGTAGCCAGGCGTATATGTCTCTGTAAGGGATCTCAGTAACTTGCGATTATACTGTAATTAGCCCCACCTAGCCTTGGAATTCCAGATAGGCATTGGTTGTGCAGGTGGGGGACCAGAGCATCTGATCCATCCCTTCTCCAAAATGCCTTTGTTCTTTTCATGTGCCCTTGCTACCTGACCTTCTTCCCTATTGGGCCAATATTAGCTAACTGGCTATACTAGTAACCCTATAGGTTGGCTGTAATTTGACCCATGTTGTACCCACACTGTCACTTTGCTGTATAAATTACCTCTGACAAAGGGCCTCAGGCAGCCTACCTTCAAGACTCCTCTTGTTTCTCAGGAGCTGCCTCTCAACCTTTCCCACTCGTAACTTCCATTGTCCTGTAAAAGTCATTCTTTGATTTCAGGGGACGTGAACTTGGCACATCTAACAGCTGAGGAGTTGCATTTCTTCAGTATCAGTGTCATGTGCTGTATAACATTGTTACCGGGCAATGATATTTGAAAAAAACCTGTTTAAAAACATCTTTTTATTGCATTGTTTGGTGCTTTTTAGATTCTGACAGTGATAACAGTTGATATCAGCAATTTTGTCAAAGGTAAAGAAAAATCAGGGATTTGGTGCCCTTATAGCAGTGCCTGTGACCTAAGGGTTCTGGGAAAAGGAGGCGGCATATTTTTCTTGGTATGTGGATCAGCAGTTAGGATTGGGGAGTATAGTTTTGTAAGGTCCTGGAACACTATGCTGCTTTTTGATAGGGAATGGGGAGATAATGGCCGAATGGAGATGTCTTCATAGAGTCATTTACTAATAGTAGGATTGAAAAGATTGTCATCCCAGTGCCATAAGAAAGGGCAGTTCAGGGTCAAGATGGATTGTCAGAAATTCTCTTCTCTTCAGAGGACTGCCCTAGCATGAGAAATTACTTGCAGTGAATGACTGAAGAAAATTATTTCTCCATTATTCAGTCTCAGCATTTTAATGGGTAGAAGCATTAGTAGGATTCCTGGTCACATACTAAATTTTGCCCTTTTGTTTCAGAATTATTGTATTTAAAATAATTAAAATTTTATGTTAAAATGTAGTTTTTTACATTTAAAAATTGAGTTTGAGTAAGTTGTGCATATACACAGGAAATCTTGAAAATACACTAAAGTGGAGAAAAGGAAAAAAACAGTTATCCATATTTCCACACCCAAATGTTGTTAATATTTGTTTTATTTTTTCCAACTATTGTTTCCTTTGCCAGGATTTCAAAACATCTAGTTAAACATTAAATGGCAAGTTCAATTTCGTTAATTCCAGATTTTGGACCAATGTATTACTATCATGAGTATATATTTGGTTGTATTTTTTTCCCCCTTTGCGAAAGCTTGGTTTCCTTAAGTGAGTAGTATTCTTACATTTACTTTATCTGTGTATTATGGTGTTATTCCCAGACTTTACTTAAAAGAATAGCAGGGTCAGTCTTTTTCATTTTGTTAATTATCAGAAACAAAAAACTACTACTACCATGACTTATAAAAAAATGGTACATATTAACACCAAAAAGGTAAGGTGGGTATAATCTCATAATAATGGAGAGACCATCCTCAAAAGTCTTAATTGTTACCTCTTCCCCCTCCTCATGCGCGCTCTCTCTCTCTCTCTCTCTCTCTCTCTTCTTCTTCTGTTTATCACAGTTCAGGAAGCTTCTTCCTCAATGGGTGATTCTGTCACCTGTATTTCTTATTTATCTCAAAGCTTAGTTGTTAAGAAAATCTTGATTCTACCTTTGGGCACATCTGACCAAAGGTGTTTCATGTTACTGTTCCTATTTTTAACTGAATGTCAAGCTTTTGTTTCCTTGTTTTAATGAACATGGTTTTTAGCATGAATTTTCCATTTTAGCTAGTTACCTTAAACTCTAATTAACCTTAAACTCCTATTTATCATCAAAAGTTTAATTGCAAAGTATATATAATATATGATGGACTAAATTGGTAGTTAAGAAAAAAATGATAATACATTGTTCATATCTTTATGGTGAGATTATTGATTTGGTACAACCTTTCTGGAAAGCTGTGTTGTAGTATTTATGGTCATATTCTTCAACTTGATTCCATTTCTAGGAATTTATGTCAAGGCAATAATCAGGGATGCATGTATGGATTTTACATATAGGGTTTTTTTTGTAGTGTTTGTTGAAATAATTTGAGTTTTTAAGACAAGGGGAATAGTAAAATTATGATATTGTAGGTAATATGAAAATAATGTCATGTTTGTAAGAAATTTAGTGATACAAGAAAATACATTTTCTTATACAACATAAAACCAGTGTTATTTAAAAAGGAATTATTTGTTTTTGTGTATATAGTTGCATGTATATAAATACTGAAAAAGTATGTACTATATTTTATTGGGGGTTATTTATGGGCAATTTGATTTGTTTTCTTTATATTTTATTATATTAGATATTCTATACTATAGATAAAATACTATAGAGCAATGAAATCAATAAATTTTTTAATTATTGAGAAAGAATTAAATGGGCCTGAGTTTTAATGAACTAATCATCAGAAAGGTTTGATAAATCTTTGTTTTCATTGTTAAAAAGTTTCAAGCTCATCATAGTATGTTTTTAATTGGTGATCAGTTTGGATATACACAGGTTTAATGTTGATTTGCCCCTTTAAAAGGATTTGAAATATTATGCTGGCTGTTCTAGATACTACTTTATGTATCCCTAATTTTTTTTGTCCAATTTTACTATTCAGTTTGAATTATACTACTTGTTTTTAGTGACTTCTGTCCTCTTGTATATTGTAGTTCACTTATTAAGAGTTGAATAGATTAGGGTTTCTTATAAAATTTATAATATGAAGAATAATATGTCACCATCCACTGTCCACATTATAATTTTAGTAGTGGTTTAAAAGTTAGATTTCACTAAAGATTTTAATATGTATGAACATGCATAATTGTACTGTCCTTCTACTCTTACTGGTTACATTAAAATTTTTAATTTGATTGACTTCTTTAGAAAATGCACTAAGCAATTTGAAAATTCAGGCGTTAGAATCTTATCAGTGTAGTGAATCATTAAAATTTGGTTTTAATTTCATTAAAATTATTTTATTTTTGATGAAGTGCTCCCATTTGCTTAAGTGATTTGTAAGCCATTTCTAGGTCTCTGTTGAACATCAGTGACTAGAACTAATGTGTAACTTAACTGACAAATAAAAGCTACTGCTCCATTGAAGAAATTAGTGATTGAGATAGGTAGTTGCTTTTGTGGTAATTATTGCCTTACTGTGAGGAAAAAAGATGTAGAAGAGACTGCAAGGTATACTGAGTGGTTCTGGCTCTGCCCCAAAGAAGTACTTTTTGTGATATTGGTCAAATTAGTATACCTCTCTGTTCTTCATATTCTCATCTATAACATGTGTCCTTGGATAACATGACCTTTAAGTTTCCTTTAACTTCTTAAATGTTTTAATATTTTTTATTCCGTGAATTAAGAAATTAATTTTCTTTATTCCATGACTGAGGAAACTTATCCTCTATATGTTAGAAAGATTGAAAAGGTTAAAATATTTCCTAGAATATATTTTTATAATCAGTAGACTATATATGTTTGAAAAGATAACTAATCAAAGCCTGAGGAGAGAAAACTATTAAGATATTTGAATTTACTTGGAGGGTCTTTTGAACTTTGAGCATTTAAGAAGCAATATGCATACACACAACACACATACCTATTTTACCTCTCTGTTATCTATCTATCTGTCTATCTTCTTACTTCCTAATAGATGTTTTGGTAAGTAATATGTGAGTTTTTGTTTTCTTCTAATATTCCAGTCATGTGCTGTTTGCATTCATATTATCACAGAATTTTATTTGATTCCAGTTTTCAGTTTGGGAATGCAGCAGTGATATAGAAGGGAAATTTAAATAAATCATCCTACTCTGTATTGTGTGGTAGAAACTTACAGTTATAGTTGGAGACCCTGACATTTGGTCTAGTGCTTGATAATATGTAACATTAATGTATTCCATAGGTCATTTTTGAAAGTTTGTTGAATAACAAATATTCTTTGTCATTGAATATAATTATTTTAGCATATGTAATATATATTTAAATATTATATATTTAATATATTTTAATTAGATTCCTAATTCTTAAAGTTATCATATACTATTATATTTGACTTCTACTATTAAAAAAATCTTGAAAATTTGTCTTTTGCCATACACATAGCATCATATTATTTACAGTGATGTGAAATTACAGTTAATGCAATTAATGAGATTGAATTTGGGTAAAACTAATGGTGAAAAATGATAAAGAATAGGGTGATAATATGAGGATAATGATTTCTTTCTTTTGATAATGATTTCTTCGTATGAAATTTTATTTATTTTTTAGCAGAGTGGAGCAAATCTGATTTCTATTTCTAACCTTTGCTAAGACTCTCTTTTAAAAATATGAAGATGTGTTTTTCAGTTTTGATACTTTTTCAATAAATCATTTTCCTGGAATGATCTTGGTTTTGGCATTGTTAGTAGAAATTAAGTCATGGAGGGATAATTACAAAAGAATTGTTCTCTCCTGGTATAATATCACTGAACTATAAATGTTTGATAGCTACATCCATTTTACCAATGTCCTTGTAGTGTCTGTAGAATAATTGTTGTCTTGCTTATTTTACTTGTGTGTGTCTAATGTTGGATCAAATTACTTATAGCCCCTTATTGGTATCCTGTTACTCTAAATCCACAGAAGGAGCATTGATTTACATAGGAATATACATAGTTTTTTAACCTTGAATTGTCAATTTAGATATATTTTAAATTCACATTTTCAGGAAACAGTTTTCATTAAATATATAAAAACTGTTGAATTTTAATGTAAACCCTTGTAGTAGTATCCCTGGGGTGTAACGGACAGATTATTGTATTGTAACATGAATCATGTGAATCACGGAAGCTTTAAACTTTTTCTTTTTATAGCCCTACCTGAACCCATCCTTCCATCCCTCCAAAAAATTTACCCAGTAAGTGTTTCTTATAAATTATTATTGTGTCAAGTATATGTAGAATTATTAAATGCAGTAGTAATGTGAACTTAAAAGTAATAAGGCTAAGTTCTGTACATGGTAACATTTTCTGTAGAGCTAATGCATTGGCTGCTGAGAACATTTAAATGTTTTGGACACTTTTGGAAAACTCTGATACCTTATTTGGTGATTGGCAGGCAATCCAGTCAGTTATGTAAATGGTAGAATTGTTTTGCATGCTACTTATTAATTTGTTGGTCAAGGACCATTTGGCCTTTTTAAAATATAGTTTATTTTAAAATATAGTTTATTTTAAAATATAGTTTTAAAATTAGTTTTATAGCATTTCTTTTGTTACTAAAATTTTCAGCTCATACTTTGAAATGTAGGAGAAAAATTAAGAAGTTGAATAATTGATCTTTTGTTTGATCTTGCCAAGTAATACACTAAAAGAGGTAAGACTCTTGTCTGTATAGTTTAAAAGATCCTGAGATTTATTGGAAACATTACAAAAATTAAGTATGCCTATTAGAAAATAATTACTATGCATTTGCTTTGAGTTTAGAAAAGCCTAGGTAATGTAATGTGCACATTCATAATCTACATGTATTCCTTTATCTTTTCTATTTTTCTTGTGTTCTTTCTCCAGTATTCTTTGTTTCCTTGTTTTTTACAGTCCACCCATCTGTTTTTCTGCATTGTCATCCTTATTCCTGATTGTCTTTGGAAATAATATTTAACCTGCTTATTTGGAATGTTTGACCAACCTTCTGAAACCATATAAGTTTTACCTATTTTGTTTATTTTTTACATGTAAACATTTACATGTTTGTGCTGAATGTATGCATTTCGTACATACAAGAAGAGCTGTTTCCTAAACTTAGTAAATGGTCCTATTACAAAGGAGAATATAGTTTTGAGCTTGTATGATCAGTTTTTCAGGATCTTATCCTGTATCCCACAAAATAAAATAAATACCCCCTACATGCAGCCTTAGTTAAAGGAAATCCCTGGTAACTGAGAAGAATTGTTGTTGTTTGGGACATCAGTTATTCTACTGTGGGCATACAAGGCTCACTGTAGCAGTCTTGCTGTAGTGGGGCTCTCCCAGTTGCTAGTGGGTCATCTAGCAGAAAAGACTGTGACAGGAATGTTCTGGAGTCTTCCTCCTTTTAAAAATTAATTTCTGCTATTCTGAAAAACTATAAGGATGAGCTTCCAGATACTTAGGGATTGGTGTTAAAAGTTATGACAAAGGAACACATCAAGTACAGAAATAAAAGTAAGTGAAGTTTTTGGCTTTATTGAGTTTCTTTTCCTTGTTCTAAAAGCATTTATTCTTATTGTCTCATATTGAAAGGTTAGAGATAATAGTTGAATGTTTGCTATTATATTTTACCAGCCTTATTTTTAAGACCGAGATTTCAGTGTAAAAAGAGCTGCTTTTTGGCATTCAAAAATCCAATAGTTAAAACATACACTTAAAGAACTTGTTATTGTTTATGGAAAAATTCAACTGCAAAAATCTTACATGAAACCCTGTGCTATGTGAAATCCTTTTTACTAATATGAGATACTAGGGCAGTACCAGTTGAGTGAGCTATGCTTGGTGCATAGGTGCTGCTTTGTGACAAGATGCCACCCTGGTTCTTACTAATGTATTCTAGTTCGGATGGCCCCATGTGTTCTTCTGCATTGCATTTTCCTCATCAAGCTTTTCCTTCGTGAGAGTCCTGTTCTTACCCACTACTGCTGGCCCTAAACTCTTACCCTGGTTTGCTAATAACCCTGTTTCTGTACCTTTGGTGGGTAAGTAAATTCAGTGCTAGCCTGGTCTCAGAGCATTGAAAATGTGAAGAACTGCCAGGTTAGGAATGTCTTCATTTGTATCCAGGTATGGTTACATATGCAGTTCAGGCTCGTCTTGAACTCACTTTGTAGCCAGACTGGCCTTGAACTCACAGTGCTCCTCCTGCTTCAGCCTCCCGAGAGCTGGGATTACAGGCGTGTGCCACCACATGTGGCCTGATATTCTCATCTTAAATGCTTAAACCAGGTCATTTTTATTATAACATTGATGCTTACATGGGTAAGGACTTGCCACTCCCTTTAATACAAGGTGTTGTTTTGCATGAAACCTGTAAGCTGATTAGTAGAGCACTTTTTCAATGGTCCATCTAATGAAACAAGCAAATCAACCTGTTTCTTATTTGTAATAATAGCTACCATTTATTTACCATCCAAAATTTCACACATAATTTCTTTAATTCTGAACAAATGAACTTATAAGAAACTATGTTTTATAATATCTTACAAACTAAGATATATAGAAACTAAGTAGCAACTAAGATTATATAACAATAATATAGGTTATAAGATCTATATTATCTTTATACAACTTTATAAAGATATGATTGATCCCAAATACCACTATTGCAAATAATAGATAAAAAGTGGTTTTTTTTTTTTGGTTTTGGTTTTGGTTTTTCTCCGGTACCGGGAACCGAACTCACGACCTTGCGCTTGCCAGGCAGGTACTTTGCCGCTGAGCTAAATCCTCAGCCCCCCTTTTTTTCATTATATTGTGTTTTTTAAGAGAGGCAAAATTATAGTAGTCTTCCCTAACAACATTTCAACTAATTTCTCCTCTTAAATTTTATTTGTATATACCTGGTTATTCCTATTTGGATACTTTTCTTTAAGAAAAGCAGATAGGGCAAAATTTCAGCTTATATGTAGGTATTTTGGGAATGATTTAAAACTTTACCAAACATTTTTTGGGTACTTTACAAAGGGAAAATTTTGCATGAGCATGGAGGCACACCCCTGTAAGCCCAGCACTCTGGGAGGCTGAGGCAAAGAGATTACAAGTTCAAGCTCAGCTTGAGCAATTTAGCGAGACCTTGTCTCAAAAAAAAGAATTAAAAAGGGCTGGGAATGTAGCTCAGTATAAAGGCCCTGGGTTCAGTCCCTAGTAATCAAACATACACACATGAAAATAAAATGTTTATATTTCATATGTTCATATCATGAAATAGTTATACATATTTATTTATGGGGATCTAACTCAGGGCCTTACTTGTGCCAGGAAGGCAGTGTACCACTGACTGACATGCACCTGAGCCCTGGATATAATATTTAAAATAATTACTCTAAATATTGATACATTTCAATTTACTTACCACATTCAGTGTGAAAAGGAGGGTTGAAATTATCATTATCTCTAAAAACTGTGTGATAGTATGGAATTATTGAGCATTTCTACTTCTCATTGACTTAAAAAAGCAATATAAATAATAGAGCCAGTCTTACTTTTGAGAGTGCTTAAGTTGTCCAAATTTCCAACTTTAAAGATAAAGTAAGATACTGTGCATAAACTCAAAAAAAGGATAGAACCTGACAGAAAATATTTTTACATTTTTGGTAGGCACTCATATGGGTGAAAATAGAGAGACTTCAGGTTTTCTCAGGAGTTTACCTTTAAATGCATCTTAGCTTGGCCTTGATTGAAGAGAAGTGGAAGATTACATATCAAAAATGTCAGCATTTTCAGTGGTATTTGGAAAATAGTTTCAGGAATTATTAAGTCATTATTTGATGATTTGAAGCTCAAAATATGATCCTAGAAATGTAGTAAATGTTCATTTTATTAAAAAATAAAACCAGTAAATATCGGAAATCTAAAAATGTATTTCTCAAAGAATGGATGTCAGTTGAATTGCTTTTCCACTGACTTGGACTTAATGGTTAGGCTGCTTTTTCCCTTTCCATTTTCTGTTGCTCTTCGAGTGCCTCCTAATGTGTTAGCTTAAGTTTGGCACCTCTTCATCCTGCGTGAAGCAGTGTATATTTCTCTTAGACGTGTAGCTGCAGGGGAGGGCTCTCTTCTATATTTCTTGTTGACATCTTTCTTAAAGCAGAGTATCTTTCAGTAATATGGATTATTACCAAAAACTGAGAATTTCTTAATAGATAGAATTCCTATTTCCCTACAGTTCCATTTCTTTTACATTTGCACTTCCCCTTCAGTCTTTGCCCAGTACACATGACTTGGCTCTTTTGTATATGATCATGAAAAGAGAAGACTAAAGCTAAGCAAAGACGAACAGATTGTTAGCCAAGGTGCAGCATTAAGAGAGGGGATCTCACAGCTCTTGAGATTTAGTCGTACATTGCTGATATTTTCTTTAAATTATTGAACAAGAAGCCTTTAGATCAGGAGCTGTTAAATAAGGACCAACTTTTTGTCTTTTAAAATTTTTAATTGACACATTGTGATTGTGTCTCCCACCGTTCTTACTTTTTGATCTACATTATACCTTTTATTTAGCTTGCCAGAAAATATTTAAATTTTACAATTTTAAATAATGTTACCCTAAATCCAGTTTTGTATGTAACAAGAGACAAAGGGGCTGCCTTTACTCTTAATGGTAAATTGAAGTGGTTTTCTAGACCCCTGCCACCTCCCATCTTAATTTCCACTTGGGTTTTATGATGTAATGACAGTAGCTATTAAACACATAAGGTTAAGTCCCTAGGTTCGGGAATTCAAGCTTTATCAGTTGTGGTTGGAATAGAGTTTTTCTTCTAAAAAAAGGAATCACTTCCTGATAGGTGAACATTATTTGTAGAATTACAGATAATATAACTAAGGAGTGAATATTTTTATTGTTTTGCTCTTTTGTTTTTATTGATGCTTTTTGAGAACTAGCATTCAGTGATTTGGTACCCTATTTCCGTGTGCTACATTTAGTTATTTAGGATGCTTCTACTTTTTAACTTGTCATTATTTAGATGTTAGGTTTTTGTGTTACATAGCTGTTTTGTGTTAAGGTTTTTGTGTGACCACCTTACCTCTAGTTGTTATTCTGTTGCTTTAACCAGTTGCTTTTGAAAGAAACAATTTCTGATGGCAATGGTGAAATACAGAAAACCATTTGTGATGTCACTGTACAATTACCTTGTTTTCTGCCAGGTGCAGCGGCTCACGTTTATAATCTCAGGTACTCAGTAAACTGCGGAAGGAGGAGCACAAGTTCAAGGCCAGCCTGGGCAACTTAGTTTTGAGACCTTCCCACAAAAAACAAAATAAAATAGGACTGAAAATGTAGACCAGTCCCAGTGGTAAAGTGCTTGCCTAGCATGTGTGATCCCCAGTTCCAGAAAAAGAAAGGAATGAAAGAAAGTAGAAAAGACGAAAAAAGGATTATTTTCTAATTTATATATATATAGTTAAAAAAATCTCAATATTCACTTAGTATATTTCAGATCCAGTACTTGCTGCTAATAGAGGGAATACCAGATATGAAAATTTACGGTATGCCATAGGCCAAAAGACAAGTACCTATTAGTATTTTTTCTATATCTCCTTTATGCCTGGATTGCAAGCAGTTAATACCCTACCTTATTAATGTTGTGGTTAAAGTTCTGTGAATACTGCTTGTTTATATGTGTGTGCTATCTTCTTTTCCTTGCCTTTGTTTTTTCAATTCATGTTGAACATCTGTTTTCTTTTTCCTCTGAAATACAAAATCCAAAACCAGACTAAAACAAAATTTTAAGAACCTTAAAATCAGTATACATACATTTCACATAATTGGAGCTACTTTTGTGGCCTTCGAGAAAAAATAAAGTGGCAGGTAGACAGAGCTGGTACTCTGTGCTTGGTTCGGCCTTCACGCATAAGTCCATGTGCTCCTGTAGGGACAGTGGAGAGGTACACCTGAGACTGCTCCTGTGTTATGGGGTGGAGTCATGATGTGTGTAATATTTTATTTATAAGTTAGAAATATTTTGCTTCCATAAAGATTTAACTAAGTAATACACCCAAGTGAAAGATTAGAATATCTTAATTTTTTTAAGTACCTTTGGGCTTACTTAAATTACTGCTAAAATCTTTAGTGGAAGGAAATCTTCAAATTTCCAAATTGCCAATACAAAGAAAATTTCTTCTTTCTTCAGTGAATCTAGATCAGGATTTATCAAGTTTTTAGTGAGTGTTTGAAGATGGCTTTAGATTTTTTTCTTTTTCTTTTAAACAGGAATCTTTTAGTCCTGCTATCCAGCTGCACCTTGTACATCAAGCTCCATGTTGTATTCCTCCTTACCTCTCAAAGAATGAATCATGTCTTGGGGACCTCCTACTGGGCTTTCTTAAATACTATGCTACAGAATTTGAGTAAGTAAAACTTTTAAAGATTTAGTTTAAGTTGATTCATTGTGATCTCATTGTATGTTTCATTGCCTCATTTTATGGTAGGACCTATAATGTGCCCTGTTTCAGTCCTGTTTGGAACATCTCTTTTCCAGGAAATTAAAATCTATAGTAAAAAAATACAGCTTTGATAAACGTGGAAAAGTTACATTTATGCTTGATGTCTGAATAAGGAGTTGTGTTAGTATGACACGCAAATCAAAGGGTTTATCTTTTACTTTTTTGTTTTGCGAGCAATGTGTAAACATGAAACAAAATGTACAGTCAGGTTGGACAGAACTGAAAGTTTTTGTGGGAATTCTAAATCCAGATAGAGTGGGGCTAGGAATTATCTGGAATTATCAGTCTGGAAAAGTTGGAAGGAAGAAGAGAAGGGAGTTAGGAATTTTACAGAGGAGGATACAGCGAGCTTAGCATACTGTTTTGAAGGGATTTGAAGAGGACAATAAGTTGTTACTAATTGTGGCGAAATGCTTCTAAGAAGAATATATGCATTATCTCAGTTTACCTGATAACTGGGAGGTGGTGGTATATTATGCCCTCATATTTTGCCAGTGAGGCCTAGACAAAAAGGAAGTTGAGAGAGATGGAATAATTTACCCAAAGGTCTCTTAGCTAGTATGGGTCGGATTTTAGGTAGTTTACCTATGCAGTGGTGGTGAACCTATGGCATGTGATGCCTGTTGCAGTGGGCTATTTGTTATTATTGAAAGCTCTAAAAGGTTCACCATTACTGGCCTATAGAATTCACACCAAATTATTGACATAGACAACCATGTTGGTATTGTCTTTTCTGCAATGATGCTACCAGCTCTATAAAGAAACCTGACTCTTGGGACAATTGACAGTGTAGCACATGAAGGAAAAAACAATTATTCAGATTCTTCAAAGTTCAATTTATACCAGATTGCTTATACAGACTGTTTTATTGCAGTTGTACCCCTAGTACCTTGCCCAGTACCAGATAGACGGTACCTAGTAAGTACTTACTGTAATTCTGAAGCAAAGTTGAGGTTGTGGACTGGACTCGAAAATCCTTAAAGTGACTTAAAAGTTTCTGAATTAAGAAGAAGAGCAAGTAAAGTGCTGGAGGATCATAGTTCAGGAAGAATGAAGTTAAAACAATCCAGTTTAAAAAGTTACCAGGATCTGAATGTAAGTCTCACCCAGCAAGGATGAAAAAGCAAGAGCCTTCATTTATGTGAAAAAGAGGAAAAAATATAAAATTACAACAGGACATAAGGAGATTTAAGTTTAATGGGTATTCTAGAGATGTAATACTAACACTTGATGTTCAGGGCCTGTTTCCCTAGAGCCCTACATATTTAAATGATGGTCGTGTATTTTGTTTAATCCTTAAAACCCCTGCCAACCTTAGGGAAGTTGTGTGTGTGAAGGTTAACCACAGCAATACAGTTCCATAGTGGGAGAACTGGTATTCAAATCCCAGAACTGTCTGCAAAACCACAACATTGTTAGACTGTACTGAGCTCATCTACTGTGTCATGTAAGTTGGTATTCAAGGGAAAAGGATTCATGGAAGAAAGATGTATTGTGTCACACATACTCTGAAAGTCAGCTGTGTTTTGGACTGAAATAAGATGCTGGTGGTGTATAAGTTTGTGTGTTAGTTTAATACTCACAGGAATTACCTCGCTGGACCAAATGGTACTAACTAGGCTGCTGATGCTTGAAAAGAGATTTTGAGACTTCACTGTATAGCACTTTTGCCAGGTATTCAGAAATTTGACTGCAGGGAGCTCAGCCAGGAGAGATTAGGTGCTGTGAAAAGAATTCTAGCAGCTGTTAAAAGGTTTGTAAGGATTTCTTCTGAATTTGGGATATTTAATTTTAAAACTCTCTCTACTTAAAAGATAGAATTAAGTGCCTGGTAAAGGAGGTTTTAGAATATGGTATAAACGTTACAGATGTTTTATATGGCTATTAAAAATCATTAACTTCTAATTAGGTGCAGTGGCACGTGCCAGTCATTCCATCTACTCTAGAGGCTGAGGCAGGAGCACTATTTAAACATAGGTGTTCAGGGCCAGCCTCTAATTTAGCCAGACCACAGCTCTTTAAAAAAAAAAAGTGAAGTAAAAATAAATAATAATCTTAAATCTTACTGCTGAAAATCCTTGAAGTGAAGCCAGGCTTCTGGACTGGTTCCTGGGAAGAGCAAACTGAGAGAGGACTGGACTATTGAGTGACTGTAAAGTTCCGAAGACTGGCAAACAAATGATGGTTAAGAGTGGATTAGTATGGTAAAGGGCCTAATTTATGGCTCGTGTGTTTTGGAAAATAAATTAAGGAAAACAGTTCTAAATTGCCATTTGCATTCATCTCTGAAAATAAGTAAGTATATATAATGTTTAAAACATTTAAAGGTAATTTAGAACTATTTAAAAGTTCTTTGAAAATGCAGTAGACTGGAATCATTCTAAACGGTAGTGATTCAGAATCCTTCTGGCTTTTGTGACTTCTCAATAGCCTGCCCTGCACTGTATTTTTTTTTCTTTCTAGTTTCTACTTTTGCTCCATTCAGACTCATGCCTCAGAGCCAATTTTCCTTCCCTTTAATAAATGTGAAACTTTGCCGCTGTTTAAAAAAAACTTTTTCTTTGAAGTATTTCAGATGAAGTAGCCATTTAAATAACTGTTACTTAGGCTGGTCGAAGCTTAAATAATACTTGGGATGGGATGATTAATAATAGTGTGTACATGTGTCACATACTGTTTCTGTGACCCAGTTTAGAATGGTGGGGTGTAACAAGTAAATTCAGGTTTAGATTTAACAACCATGTAGTAAGAATTGAATTCCTTTCATTTAAGAAATCAAAACTTGCACTTTAAAGCAGATTATAGCACTTTAATCTTCCTTTCTCTGTCTTCCTCTCTGTCTCTCTCTTTCTCTGTCTCCCTCTCTCTCTGTCTTCCTGTTTTTCTCTCTTCTTCTTCCTCTTCCTCTTTCTCTTTCTGTGTTCCTCTTCCTCTTCCTCTGTGCTTTTCTCTCGCAGTGAAAGTGTTCTGTAGCTGAACTTTATTCTGGAAACTGTGGTGGAGCAGACTCTCACTTTTCTGTTTGGATTTTCTCCCCCTCCCTTCCTGAGCCCCTACCCTGTCCCATCTTCCCTCCTCTCCTCTGGGTGTTGACCCTGGGGCCTCTGCACTGAACTACATCCCTAGTCTTTTTTATTTTGCGACAGGGTCTTGTTGCATTGCTAAATTGTCTAGCCAAGGCTCAAACTTGAAATTCTCCTGCCTCAGCCTTCCAAAGTTGTAGGGATTACACACGTCCCACCATGCTCAGACTTTTCTCTGGATTTGGTACTAATGGAACTGCAGTACGTGAGGGGCCTAAAATGAAAGGACTGACAGCACTCTTTATAATGTATTTCCACACTATGAAAACAAAGTAGAAAACGATACTTGCAGGATGCTTTACATGCCCAAAATTCATAGTACACACATTTTTCTTACATACTTAATATATAAATTAACCATAACGTTTCCAGAAACGAATATCTTAGTGGACCCAAGATTATATTCTTAATAGATTTTCTGATACATCAAGGAAGAATAGGATGAGTGTTGGAATTGGAGGGTCCTGCGCCATAGCCTGTATTTGCTGAAAAGGTAGAGAAAGCTCATGCTGCTAAAAACAAGATCCCAGCCATTCCTCACATTCATTTTTCTCTTGTATACAAGCCAAGTAATCATGTATTTTAAATTGTTCTTTGAAAAAAATACTTATAATAGCTGCTAGAAAGGAAAATAGTTTTTTTTAGATCTTTGAAATAGCGAAGTATAAAGTTGTGTATACTGTGTATCAGATAAGTAACTTTCAGGCATGTTGATAAAATTGTTTTACATGAATAAAATTTTGCAACTAACAGCTCCATTTGATATATAACCATAATAGTCATAGAGTATTGTGTTCATAAAACAATATCCAGTTGCTTACCTTAGAAAATTACAAAATTTTCTCTTAGATCATGAAGATGTACCTAAACAAGAATTATTTAATGGTGCCAGAAAACAAAAGAAGAAGACCTCTGTCTTAGCTAATGAAAAACTCTTATTGGGGTGTTGGTAGTTTTTATATATTTCTGCTTACTTGCACTTTAAAAATTTTTCTCTACTTCTTCATTTATTCAGTAAATGTGCATTGAGTACCTAATATGCACTAAGTACCTGTGAACAGTGAGAAAAATAGTATCTTAGCATCTTGGAGCTGTTCTGTCTGGGGAGGCGTACAGTAAATAACAATGTTATAAACAGCAGGGTAAATCAGCAAGTTGTTGGAAGATGAGAAGTGCGACGTAGAGAACACAAAATAGAGGAGGCAGATGGACATTGTGCTGAGCGTTGAGGCACACTTTGGTATTTTGTAAGAAAATAAGGTAGGCCATATTACTGATACAACAAAAGGGAAATTTTTGAAGATAGTTGACATTAATGTTTTTCTTCTTATAGCTGGAACAGTCAAATGATTTCAGTTCGTGAAGCCAAAGCCATTCCGAGGCCTGATGGTATTGAGTGGAGAAATAAATTCATCTGTGTGGAAGGTAGTTCCTCATGACTATTCTTCACCATTCACTTACCGCCACGGTACTGAGAGAATTGCCTGAGTGCTTACAGCTTGTATGTCAGTGAGAAAATGACACGTGTATGTTCTGAAGTGCTGTACAAGTCTTTTAGCTTTAAATTTTTAATTTAAAAACATGAGTTCAAATTCTTTAGTTGTGAGAAATAATAAACATGAATTTGAGCACTTATTTTTTCTAGTTGGTAAGATTTCAGCAGTTTTTATGCATTCTTCATGTGGTTGATTCTTAATTTCAGGCTTTACAGGTGTAAGAGAATATAATCTTTATATGCTGATTCTTATATTTAAATAAAATAATTTATTTTTTAACATGAAAAATGATATGTAGTACAGGCTAGATTTTTTTTTAGGCTAGATTTTTATGAGCTTGGTTTTACTTTAAATTTTTTTTTTTTTTTTTTGGAAACAGGAATTGAACTTAGGACCTCATGTTTGCTAGGCAGGTGCCGTGCTACTGAGCTGTACCCCTGGCCCTTTAAAAATTAAATGATCTGAAGATAATTTTGTTTTCAGAAATTAATTTACATGTAGTTGAATATATGTTAGAAACATTTTATTTGAATTAGTGGGGAACTGACCTCAGAAGACAAAATTGAGAGCACTTGCCTAGCATGCATGAAGCCCTGGGTTGAATCCCCAGCACTTCTCCTCTAAAAGGAAACCAAGTGGCTCTCATAGATACCAAATTGAAGACCTTTGTAACAATCTTGATAAGTTGAGATGAGCACCATTAGATTGAGAACTAGAATTATAGCAGCATTTTGTCAGTATAAATTTAAATCTCTTTAGTGTTTGGTTTGCTGATAAATTTACAGTGGGTGCATATTATTTTAGTTGTGTGCTTCTGAATATTAAAATTGTGAGCCTGCTTAGTTTATGTGACTAATCTAAAGGGAATTTATCAGGTCTTTATCTTTTAGATTTTTTCTAGGTCTTCCTCTCAGTTTCCTTTCCTCTTTCTAGCAATTCCGTTTCCCCTCTCTTCCATCCTTCCCATTCAGCGCTAAGACATCCATTTGTTTTTCATCTTTGAAAAGTGCATTTGACATGATTCTTCTAACTACTCCCAGACCCTGTTTTTCAGGGCCAAAATTTTTAATTTTGCTGACATTGCCATCCCTTCTCATTCCTAATGTCGTATATTATATTGCACTTGTGAATGTTATCTTCAGTTTCCTTGTCCTCTTCTGGGTTCTTTCTCTCTTTCTATAGACTCTTCTGTCTTGTGGGTGAAAGGTGAGTGGCATCAGGGTATGTACACAGAAGGTGTATGTTGGGGGCACATACAAAAACTCCTCCTTCTGGTCTTCTCTGCTTGCTGTTCTTTTTTTCTCTTTGTGTACTAGATTTCTCACAGGAGTTAATGTTTTCACCAGATCTCTTTCTAAAGACATAGTCACTCTATACTCCCCGCATTGTTGACCAATTGACCTCTTCCTGCTGGACAATATCAACTTTTAAGTTAAAATTAAATTTAAAATTACCTTTCTCTAATATTTGCTAGCTGGCTCGTCTCTTGGATATAGTACTTTATTCTTTTTGGACAGTGTTTTACTCTTTAACTTATTTTTATTCCCCTGAGGGTAGGTTCTTGACTCTGTAGTTGTTCAGAAATCTTAGCACTGTTGTGATTTAGACCTAACATGCCTATGCCGATGACTTTCCTTTTTTGTCATCTTTCATTGAATTGTATCTACCTTATAAGACAGCTTGTAATTATAAACTTTTCTATATTCATAAATCTAGTAAAGATATTAGGGCAAACCATATGAAATTGCTGTTTTAATACGTCAAACATGATCAAGTATTGGCAATTTCATGTACTTGAGCCTAATTAAAAATTGATGGGGATATATCTTAGGTAGCATGCTTGCCTAACATTAACATGCATAAGACCCCAGGTTTTGTCCCTGGCATCTCAGAAAAAAGCTCATTTTAATTATTTCTTCTCATATGTACATTTAACATTGCAGAACCTTTTGATGGAACAAATACAGCCAGAGCTGTGCATGAAAAGCAGAAGTTTGACATGATCAAGGATCAATTTTTAAAGGTAAACAGTGCATCAGATTAACATTATAGAAAAATTAGCAAACCAGTGTGCTTTGAAAAAGGGGAAGAGGCTAGATGTGTAGCTCACTGGCAGAATGCTTGCCTAGCATGTGTAAGGCCCTGAGTTTGGAGGACAAAAATTTATGTAATGGGATGGGATAGTCCTGATCTCTAAGTCTTTTAAGTCATTAATGTGACACAGTAGGAAATTCATTGCTTGAAGTTAGATACACTTTTCCTTTCAGAGAAAAGTAGCTGTTTTCATTCATACAGCTTTCCCTTTTGTGGAAATAAACATTTTTATGGGGATTAAAAACTTCCAAAATGATTGAATAAAACCTAGTGGACTCTTCTCCTTCCTTAAAATATCAGGAAATTTATTATAGTCTTGGAAGAAAGCTGAAATCTAATCCATGCTTTTCCTTCTCCATACTATACTGTCACAAGGAACTAGAATGCTATTTTATCCTATACTGTTTGGAAAGTTAAAAAAAATACGTTTATGTCTGTGGAATGAACTTACTCTTCAGTGATTTTGTTACATGAGGTTTCTATCTTCAGAGACTAGAAATGTGTATTATGAGACATAGGAAGGACTGGTTCATATGAGAAAGAGAATCAGAACTGTGAGTTCATTTTAGAGGCATGGCTTTTCATTATTTAGTCATACAAATGGATTTTACCCTAATAATAGTTAAAAATGCAAGTGTTACAGAGTATTCAGGTTAGGCCTTTGGTACCATGATCAGTGGTACAGACCTATAATCCCAGCATTTTAGGAATTTGAGGCAGGAGGATCCATATGATAAAATCCTGCCTGTGCAATTAGCAAGACCCTGTCTCCAAGAAAAGAAAAAGAAAAAGAAGGTCTTTTCGGTTTGTCAGCCGGAATAGAAAAATTTGACCTGCAAATGTAGAGTTTTTAAATAACATTTTCTTTTATGTTTTGAATTTTTCTTTCTCTCCTAGTCATTTCACAGATTGAAAAACAAAAGAGATTTGAACACTATACTGCCTTTAAGAACTGCTATCCTGAAAAGATAACTGGCCTCTATTTCTTAAATTCTTCTGAGAAATAAAGAACAAGAGTTACATCATAATGCATTTTGTTTACCTCTACTATGGTTTCTTTTTAATTGTTCTTGTTTTCATGTTTTATTTTTAAAAGGTCATACTTATATAAAGATTGCATATTTTATTATATCATTTCCTAATAAAAATCTTTTGATTTAAAAATGTATTTTTGAAAATGTTTACATTGATGATTAGTAATATTATGGCATGAATTTTTAGGTAATCAAATAAAATATATTTTGGGAAATTACCTGAACCAGTTACAGATTTTTGATACAACTTTAATTAACTGTATCACATGCTAATAATGGAGTTGTATGGAATTTTGGGAAGGGTCTAATTCATCAAACTTAAAAGTGTCACCTATAGTAGATGGTTTTGTTGTCTTAAATTTATTCTAATGAAGTGAAGATTTAAGTTAGTTTTTCATTTACTTGAAGCAAAGTAAAATCTCTTATTTCAGGGAAGTCACTGCAGTCATGAGATACTGGACAGTTGCCCTAAGTCTTCACTTCCCTCCCTGGAAGACTGAGGCTATTTGGTTGTGTCTGGGTAGCATTTCAGGAGTACTTTCAAAGCTTCCGACACACTCTTGAGATTGCTTTGGGTTTTGTTGGAAATAGTATGTCTTTCACTGTAGTACAGTAATGTGACCACTGACTTAAGGTAGTCACTGAATTGTTAGTGAGTTGGTTCAAAGGCTGAAAAGATTGTCTCCTGTGCTTCATGATAGCATAGTGCAATGTGCACTTCTGTTTTTCTGCTTTATTTGCCCTGTGACATGAAGCACAAACTGGAACATTAAAGTTAAGGTTATATCCTATTTATAGAATCAGAATTTTTTTAGTGTGCAGTTACAGTATTGTAATCTAAACTGGAATTTTTAGGCAGTAAGCCACTACAGAATCTTTCAGGAAGACAGAATTGTTACAAAGAACAGCACAATGTTTTTAAAATACCTTTTTTAGTATTTTCCACATGAAAAAAAAGTAGTGGTAGCTGCTTAAAAAAAGGTAACAGTGTTTATTAAAGTTGTTTTGATTTCTGTAAATATTTGTAAATTGGTCAGTGCCTGTAAATTTAAATATAAAAAGTACTCTTGAAAACAGTTTTAACTTTTTCAGAAGGACTGCAGACTTCTTTCAGACCTGCTGTAGAACAGTTTGTACCTCTAATGAATTTTTTGCAGGCCAACTCAAAAGCTAAAACTTGCCTTTCTTTGACTTATAAAAGGTGCATATTTTCCTTTTCTTAATTTTAAACTTTTGTATATCAAATGGAATAAAGTTTATATATAGAAATTGTTGAGGTATTTCCTTTACAGTGAAAGTCTTTGCTCTTGAAATGAGATTGAAGCTGTAATTATCATCTAGAACTGATTTGAATCTGTTACGCTTGATTATTTAGACTAAAGCAGAGGATCTGGAAATTTAAGTTCACCTGTGATCAAGTGAACTAGCCACATCAACACCCCTTTTCTCTGGCATTGTTAGGGATGAAGATTTTCACATAGATGAATTTTTAAAATTACTTTTGTGTAAAATACTGTACTTTGAATACCGTTGAGTTTTTTATATGAATTTTTTCTTTTGAAAAAGTCTCAAAATTTGTTATACATTGTGAAACTTCTTATCAGAATGTATTGAGTATAATGTAGTGATGAGTCTGGGTAATCATTTGAGTACTAGCCATAGTACTTTCGGCAATACTGCCGTTCTCAGGGACGGGTCAGATTGGAAGGTGCTCTCCCCCTACAGTATTCCGACATTTCCCAATAAAGCTCCAGCAGTGATCCCCGTGTGGCCTCTGTCACTGCCACTTGTCTCAGCTTTCAGTGACCCTATCCTTACTATTCAGCTTATTCTATGTAGCAAACAGGTGAAGAAATTGATCAACTTAATTTTAAACCAGTGGCTGACACAAAATTATGCACTTTTTGACAGTCCAAATATATCAGATAAGTTACTAATGTATGAGAGAATTGTTTAGGCTTTCTTTCCACCTCAGTTACTTATGTGATGACTACTAAATCGTTTTTTCTCTTTGTATCAGTCTGCATTTCTATATATTTGTGTGTGTTGCTGCTGTTAGTTAAAGATGTGCACTTTGTAGTGCAGTTGAAAATTTGTAAATTGGGGTCTTTGCAAATAAATCTTACAGATGTTAATGTTCCTAAGAGTTCTTGAGTTAAACAGAAGAAACACAATGGCTCCCTGTAGTTTTGATGAGTGTTTAAAAATTCCCACAGCTGGGTTGGACCCTTCCTGACCTGGGGGAGCGTGGTCATTTGGGATTGCTGAGGGAGAAGCCTAGCTAGTGTTACAAAAATGAGTACTGCCGCTGTTTAACCTGGGTTGGCGAAACCTGGAAGTCCGACTCTGCTCTTCCCACGTCCTCTGCTCGTTAGCTGTCCCTTCTGTCTCGTACCCAAGCTGTGTGTCCTGTGCTGTCCGCAGACCTAAGGTATGCATACAAGGTAGTAGAGTACCCAGCCTGCATTCATCGCATCTAACAACTCTCTGAATATTTAAGAACAAGCGCTGCCCTGGCCCGAGGTCATTCTCCCGGAAAGAGTGCTTCTGTGGCGGATTCCTCTGCCTGTTGTGGAGCTCAGCAGGAGTGCTCATCGCACCTGCTGGTTTACCTGGGGCCTGAAGGCAGACCAAGCTGTGGCTGCTGTGGGCGCTGAGCGGGGGAGTGCTGACTAGCCTGGGCGTTGCAGAGGAGTGGGGTCTTGATGACAAAGGACGGAATTGAAAAGGGGTGCGGTGCTGGGAGCCCTGACTGCTGAGCAGGGCCCCGTAGGAAGGGTGCGGGCTGTTAGGGCTGAGGGTCCAGGCTTCAGTGCCTGAGCCGCGCCGGGAAGGGTGCGGTGTGCAGGGAGCCCCCGCGGGTTGGGCAGAGGAATGGGGTGCGGGCCCAGCTCCAGCGCTCCGGCCCGCGGGGGCAGGGGGCAGAGGGCAGAGGCGGGGCAGAGGCTGGGAGCGCTCCGGGGGAGGGGACCCGTGGCGGGGCGGGAAGGCAGCGTCCAGCGCCCAGGACAGCGCCCAGCAGGGGGGGCTGGGCCTCCAGGCCAACCCTCGGGGGACACTTGACACCTTCTGTTTGGAGGGGCCGCCCGCCGCCCTTCGGAGCCCGAGCCGCGGCCCAGGCCGCGCAGTTGAGGGGGAACACCCGGCGGGCGCGGCTCGGCCTGGACTGCGCGGCCATGGAGGAGCGGGAGGCACGGGCGGCGGCGGAGGACGAGACGGAGACGGAGGCGGCGGAGACGGAGGAGGAGGACACGGAGGCCGAGTCCGAGGCGGAGGCCGAGGCCAGGTGAGCCCGGGCCGGCCGCTCCCGCGCTGAGCATCTCCGGCGGAGGTGGAGGCGAGGGAGGCCGGGGCAGAGCTCGTCCCGCCGCCTGGCGCCCGCGCCCTGCCGCCCGCCGCTCTTGGAGATTGGCCTGGGGTCCTGCCCGGCTGCAGAACAGCTGGAACACGCCCCGTGTCCTGGCCCAGGACTCCTGGGAAGCCAGGCCAGAGGGAAAGGGCCGAGGACGCCGCGGAGGAGGCCCGGGCCCTCCAAGTGGGTGGCAGTGCCCTAGGCACCCGGCGCTGGCTGAATCGCTGCAAGAGGACTTAGCTCTGATACACAGACCCGTTCTTTTTGAAGCATGAGTCCCAGTAACCCATGTTCTTAAATTCCCGCTGGTTCCGACTAGCAGCTCTTCAGCGACTATGAAAGTGATTAGCAGTGTGGAAAAAGTGGCTTTCTTCCCACTCTGATCTTGAGAAGGGGAGGCCCTTCTGTAGGCTCTAAAATGAAAATGGTAGGAAGCACTTCTTTTCGGATTTTTTTGTACTTTTGGCTTTTTTAAGACAGGGTCTCACTGTGTGGTTCAGACTGGCCTTGAAATCAGTGATCTTCCTGCTTCAGCCTCCTGAGTCCTCGGATTATAGGCGTACACCTGTGGAAAAGTATTGAAGGTGGCAGATGCATGTACCATTTTAGAGTGCCCATCTTACCTAAAGTTAGAAATACTGTTCAGCCAAGGCCAGCAGAGCTATGTTGAAAAAAGCCACCCTGTAGAAAGGCATTGGTCAGTCAGATGAGAAGTTTTGGACATCGGCCTCCTGTTTACAAAAACTCAGCAGGAAATAGGCACTACCTCTGCCCTTAAGAACTGTGGGAAAGGTTAGGGAGAAGGAGGGGAGCAGAGGACTGCTGAAAAGGTGGGAGGAGGGTGAGCCACATGTGCTGGGCAGGGCAAGGAGAGTAGACCTCGAGGGAGCTGGGCCTTGGAAAGCCAGCAGCAGGTGCCTGCAGAGGGCAGACGAGGGGGCACTGAGGAGCCTGGCGCAAGGAGAGGGCCAGTGCACCGGGCGTTGGCGAGGGAAAGGGCAGGGTCTGCAGAGCCTTGTTGGCCTCCTCTGGTGCGCTGGGTGCTTACCCTCTTCCCAGCCAGGATGCCGCCTCGGGAGACACTGCAAACTCATTCTCAGTTGAAAGCACCACTTTGGGGTCGCATGACCCTGTGACAAAGGTCAGGACCTGCAGATCAGGAAATGATTTATCTGCAGTCAACTTGAGCCTCTCTGAAATAGACATAAGATCAGAATAAGCAGAGAAGGGGACGTGAAGGCAGGTGCTGAGGGAGGGAATCTCTCAGGTTGCTCCTTTTGACTTAATACGGTGGGTGGCAAGGAGCCAGCAGAACTTTGGAGCAGCACTTAGGAGTTAAGACCACGTCAGCAGAAAAGTAGGGCGATGGCAGGTGGGGAAGTGGGGTTCCAGGGGGCTTGGTGAGCCTCACACAGAGCGGTGCTGTCTAGGATGGGCTGCGGATGCCCTCGGAGGGGCTTGGGCTGGGGCTGCATGCGGTTGGGGCCACAGGTGTGGTGTGGTGAACAACTGGACCACGGCTCGAGTGTGAGTTCACGCACAAGCTTTTCTGAGACTCATGTTGGGTGAGAACATGGAATCTTCCAAAAGATGGGTGATGAGAAGGGTGAGCTGCCGGTCTTCGCCTTCCAGCCAGCGCTGCCTGGCTGCTCACCTTAACCCCCCAGCAGTCTATGCAGAGACTGTCTTGTTAGACACGAGGACACTGGAGCTTTGTCTCATCTCTTGGGATCAAAAAGCAAGGAAAGGTGGGAAGCCAGGTATGGGATGGGGCCAGCTCTGAGTCTGCCACGCCAGGCGGACTCTCATCGTGCTGCCCGAGAGCTTAGCGAGGATGGGCGAGGCCTCTGCTGTGTGCTAGTGGACCCCTCCTCCTTCTGTATGAGCGCTGTCTGCACTCTGCAGTGGCCAGAGACATCCTCAGGACCTGAGCTTACAGGCTGGTTTTTTTTGTTTGTTTTTAGGTGAAAGGGCATGTAAAAGTTAAAATGTAATAACTATTGTTATTCTTTTATTATTTGTTTCATTTTTCATTAAAAAGTTATAAAAATACTATTTTTGAAGCTTCTTATGACATGGAAAATGCCTCTATTGAATTTAAAAACATTTTTAGTATAGTATAGTATGATGTCAACCATAAAGGAAAAAATGTACTAGAAAAAGTACATTAGAAGATTAGAAGAAAATTAGAAGGCTAATAAAAGTAAACCGTAGGGTTAAAAAAGGTTAATAGTGGTTATCTAATCACTGATTAGAAATTTTTCTGTATCTAAACTTTTCAGGTTTCTGCAATGAGTACTAACACATTTTGTTACCAGAGAAATAAACCTTAAGAAGTATCTGCTTATAAACCCTTCATTTACCCTTCCAGGTGTAATACGTAGAATTAGCTGTAGCTTTCTTTCTCTTCTAAGTTAGAAGGGAGTTTCGTTCATTAGTGGACCATTCGCGGGTGCCGAGGACCACACGCGTGCAGAGCCGCACAGGTCGTGAGGGTCCCTCGCTGTCCTCAACGTTCGCCTCCTGAGTGGCCAAATGGGGAAACAGGAATGAAAGGTGTGTGTGAAGCACCTGCAGTAGACCCATCTGAGGCCCACCTGCCTGCAGGGGTTTGTGAGGGCTTCACCCAGAGCAGGGTTCTGAATCACACTGCAGCGCCCCACAGGGATTGTAGTTTGTGAATACTAAATTATATTTTCCTGTTGCTAAAATTTCATAAAAGATTATTTGTAAATGGCAGGACTATAAAACCCCCAGGGTGTTAGAGCTAGCAGAGTATTTAGAAATACCTATTTCAATAGCCCTTTTACAGATTCAGAAATTGAGTGTCAGGGCTGTTTTTTTCAAAGTCACACAGCTTTTTAGTGGAAGAATTAGGACTAGACCTCAGGTGTCTGGATTCAATCTAGTTACTTTATTCATTCCGTAGATATTTACTGAACTCTTCTGATGCGCCAGGCACTTCCAAGAGAATTGACAGTGGACAAAAAGAACAAAACCCCTGCTCTCCCGACGTACTTTACTTTTGGGAAGACACATATACAATTAAAGAAACGTGGACTGTGCCGGGTGACTGGAAGTGATATGAAGACCAGTAGAGTGGGGTACAGGGTGTGCTGTGTGCATGGGGGGTGAAGACAGCCTCTCTGGTCATGTGACATTTGAGTCCAGGTGAAGCAGTGCATGTTCCGGGCCAGTGGTGGTGAATGTATGGCGCGCGTGCTGCAGTGGGCTGTGTGTTACCACTGAGAGCTTGGAAAGGGTCGCCATCACCACTCAAGGCCATGGCAAGAGCAGGCACAAGGGCACCGGCACAAGAAGGCATGGCCAGGCTGCCGGAGCCCTGGGCTAAGGAGAGGATGGCAGAGGAAGCTAAGAGGCAGCTGGGTTGCACATCATGTAGGGTTTTGTAGGCCATGATGGTGACTTTGAATTTTATTCTGAATAAGATTTGAAAGCTCTGTTCTGTTTCCTACAACACTCAGGATTGAAAACAAAATTATTAGAAAAAAGAAAAAAGTGATTGCAGCACCCCTTTCACTAAGAAACACCTGTAGATTCAAATTTTCTGCCCACGTCTCTTCACTGGACCTGCGCCACGCGCCAGTGCTGAGAGTGCCAGGCTCAGGTCTCTGTGTGCAGAGAGATGCAGAAGTAGACACGCTTGACAGTGTTTTGTTTTGATTTATATTTTCCTGAGTGTAGACCCATGAAACCTTTTTTTAGCCTTTCCCACAGACCACTTAGAAACTTTTCCTCATTTTTGTTTTGAATTGATCCCTTTTGTCTCTTAAAGTCTCTATTTAAGCTCACTTGAGTTTTGCAACAGCGGTACCTAAAACTTAAAAATCACCTTCAGCCGCTGCTTTGCAGGTACCTATCTAAAATCTGTCTGTTCAAGCTGATGGAAGTAAAATTCTTTGTGGCGTTCATGTTTAACTAATTGTTATAGGCAACAAACATTTGGGAGGCAAAGGGAGTTTGTACTGGCTTAGGTTATCAGCGCAGAGCACTCCGTGTCCACGTGTCTATTTATAGAGCATCTCCCCTGATGTGCCTATCTAGGGCTTTTGACAAGAGTGTTATTTGAGCCTGGTCTTGTGGGGTCAGTGGGAGGTCTGGCTGATCGCTTAGGATGCCAGGGTAAAGCTGAGAGAGGGTAAAGAGGCATTACAGCCAGAAACTGAAGAGCTATTTAAGTGTCCATTGCATAGATATTGTATGTCCTTTGTAAGACTTTGATTCAATGTAAAAGAATATAGCAAGAGTTGGAATTATTACTTTTTCTTTATAACAGTGAACCTACTAAAGTGTATGATATACAGACTGATAGATCTAAAAAAATAAATGTTCCTTGGCTGTTCTAGACACAGGCTTCATGAGTGCTTTGTCTCCATTCAGATGTTATCATCAAATTTCCGTTCTACCAAGAAACATAGAGAATCAGATACAGAATACTAGATGTGATTTGTATGTGAAAATAATCTTTGGTTTAGTCCAGCATTATCCAACAGAAATATAATGTCAACTATATGTAGTTTTAAATATTTTAGTAGTCATTTAAGACATATAAAAAGAAATAGATGACATTAATTTTAATAATATATTTTATTTAGCCCAATAGCCAAAGCACTATGATTTCAGCATGAAATCATTGTAAAAATTGCCGAGACCTTTTTCATTATTTTGTACTAAACCTTTGAAATTTGGTTTGTAATTTTGCTGTTACAGCATACCTCAGTTCAGCCTACCCAGCCACCTTTCAAGTGCTTTGTAACCACACATGGCTGGTGGACCATGTTGGTCAGTGAAGACTGGAGTACCCAGAAGTCTTCCTTCGTTAAAGCCCATAGAACTGCTCCTTAGCAGTGAATCCCATGTGTCAGCACTAGATACGGGGGACATAAAGATGATTGGATGGCACAGTTGCTTATCTCAAGGACCTCAGAGTCTGGTGACAAGAAGCAGTTAACTCCGACACAGTGTCATAAGCACCACATTGAAGAGACTAACCAAGGAAAGACATTTTTACTAAAGTAAGACTGGGAAAAGTTTTGTAGGGTGGTGCTGCAGCTGAGAAGAGAACTATTTTAGGCACAGTGTATAGCTCAATATTCTCTTAATTCATGGTTTTAGCTCTTGTGTTGCTAATTGCAGCTTTGTCTCAGATTATCTTTTTCATCATCCTGAATCACTCAGGATTTTCCAGAGTTGAGTATTTGTTGATTGAATAAATGAAGAACTGTTGAATCACTCAACTTTTAAAGCAGTCTAGTTGCATATTGAACTTGTTGGAGAGGTAGGATTTTGCTAGTTATTGGACCATTTACCAGGGATCAACAATGCCCAATGACTTTGGAAATGCAGGAGAATGAAGGAGACAGTGATAAGTATGGAGGATTGTTAAATTATGATGTCTGCAGTTGTCATTCCTGTCTCCAGGACTACCTGGCCCTTGAGCCAGATCGTAGATGAAAGGAGCAGAATAGGCTTTGCTTTTGGCTAGAGAAAAGTCTACCGTGAAGGCAACTGGAGCGGGTTCAGGTCCAGAGTCCCACATCTTAATCTGAGAAAGCTGAAGGTGCGTGGGGTGATTCATTGCCGCTACTCTAGTCTCCTAAACTAGATGCTTGAAGCCCTCTCAGGAGCTGTCACTTTCTCTCTTGGCTATGCTTCTCTTTAAGGAAAATCCACATGCTAAACAGAAATTTGAGTTCATTGTTGTCCATCGTACATATATACAATTTCTATTTCTCAGGTAAAATTTTTTTGAAAAGAAATTTATAGTTACCACAAATTCCCTCTTTTTTTTTTCTTCTTTCTGGCTGATTTCACTAGAACTTAAAATTGTTGATTTATAAATAAAATTAATTTTCTCCATTTGCAAAAATGCATCTCTAACAAGAAAATAGGCATGTTTACTCAGCAGATATTCAGGGCTTAATATGTCCTAAGTAATGTAAACATGGAATGAACAAAATATAAAATTCCTAATCTTTCCATTAGTCTCTGGGAAGGCAAGCATTAAGCAAGCAATCTCACAAGTCATTGATTAAAGCTCATGTGCTGGTAAATGACTTGGCCCTAGGAAACTGAGAAGAGGTCTGCTAGACCCCTGTCCTTGAGGTCCCGGTGCTAGAAGAGGCTGTGCTGGTCCCCTGGTTGTGTTCTCTTCATCCTGGGTCCCTCTTGCCAGCCTTCTCCACTGGCTCAGAGCAGAGGGACCCTTATCATGTGGGGACCTGGCAGGAGAGCCAGGCCGGCTACTCCAGAAGGGCATTTAGATGTCATTTGTCGGACTCTCCTGTGTTTCTGAGTGACAAAGGCCCAGAGAAGGGAAGGGAAAGGAAATGTGCTCAAGCACTATCACTTGTTATTTTGAGCTGTTTTTACAACAGATCTGTGAAATAGGCATTTTTCACCCTCATTTTACGGGAGAGAAAAATAGAAGCTTAGCAATAATTTACCTAAGTTCAGGCAGCAAGTAAGTATCCTAGCTAGCATTCTTACTGTAGTGTAGTGGCAGAGCCAGAGCTGGAACTCTCATGAGTATGAGTACCCAGTTCAGTATTTCAGTTACTTCAAACTTTGTTGTTTTTTAGGCAGAAGGATAAAAGATCTGAAAATCTATGTAACAGCTAATCCTGACCAGTACTTTAGCATATTAAGTTTCCTAATGTGTAATAGAGTGGCTCTTATGTTTAAAAATAGACATTAAGCAATCTAGTGCAATTGCATTTTCATAAGGTCAAAGCATCCAAAATAACTTCTCTACAATATTCTATTTAAAAGACAGACTTTATGTTAGGTTTACGGTAATGAACTTTAAAGTTTTCAAATCTAGTATTTTCTTTTTCAAGAGCACACAAAAAGGTTGAGAAGGGGTTTAATAAATTCCCTCTAGCTGGATGTGGGGGTGTACACCTGTAATCCCAGCACTCTGGAAGGCTGAGACAGGAGGATTGCAAGTTTGAGCCCAGCTGGGTAACTTAATGACTTAATGAGACCCTGTCTCAAAATAAAAATGGAAGGGCTGAGGATGTAGCCTAGTGCAAAGGTCTTTGTTTCAGTTCCAAGTGCTGCTAAACAAACAAACAAGCAAACAAACAAACTCCCTCTAAGCCATGCATAGAGGCACATACCTGCAGTCCTAACTATTCAGGAGACAGGAGGATTGCTTGAACCCAGGAGTTGGAAGCCAGCCTGGACAACATAGTAAGACCACCCCGCCACCATCTCTGTCTGTCATGACACTGGGGATTGACTTAGGGTCTCACATGTGGTAGGCAAACACCGTACCATTGAGCTACATCCCTGGCCTTAAAAACCCATCTTTAAAAAGTAGTTATATAAATTTCTTCATCCAGTGTCATTTAGGGCATAAATCAAGTAATATTGTATTTTTAAAAAAAAGCCTGGTAAGATCGAAAAGACCTGTATTATCATCCTGGCTATGCCACTTACTAATTTTTGATGGGGACAAGACCTGCCGGTGTAGAGGTCCCCGACCCGGCCTCTGCTGACTCACCAGCTGCCCCCCCCCTCTCCCCCGCCTCCTGCCAGGGCCACCTCCTGCCTTGGTGTGTGCACTTGCTCTTTCCC
Source organism: Chinchilla lanigera (assembly GCF_000276665.1). Taxonomy (NCBI): domain Eukaryota; kingdom Metazoa; phylum Chordata; class Mammalia; order Rodentia; family Chinchillidae; genus Chinchilla; species Chinchilla lanigera. The sequence continues at coordinate 21,509,334 of NW_004955425.1, read as the reverse complement.
TTTGGAATTCTGCTCCCCCAGCGCCCTCTGGGCTTTCAGTGCTCAGGCCCCTTTCTTATGAGGCCTCCTTCCCTCCTCGGCCTATTGAGCTGAGTTTACTCCCTCCCTGTCACTGATGCTCAGAGTAGTCACTATTTGACCTCACTCTTTACAGTACCTGTAACTATCTAAAATGGTGTTGTGATGTATTCTACACTAGAATGTAAGCTGTCTGAGGGCAGCTGCCTCACTTCCATACTGCATTGCCTGCAACTGGAACACAGTGTCTGGTACCCAGAGGGTGCTTAAGAAATCAGTGTTGAGTGAGTGAGAGGCTGGGCCTCACCATAACATCTCCCCAGACTCAGCTCCCTCTGATGGACACCACCCTCGTCCTCACCCTTCCAGCTGGCTGTCTTGTCTCGGTATCAGCATCATTAGGGAAGGAGAATGAGAACTGAGAAGCGGTCACTGCATTTGACAAAAATCAGGTCAGTAGGACAGATTGATAATTTAGAAATGTAACTTAGCAAAATGCAGTAAGGAGAGATTACTAACTTACAGAGAAACACCTTTGAGAGAGTTGTGGTTTAAACCTACCCACACCTGTTTTAGATTGGATTTACTTTTGAACAGAGCTTTTCAAATACACCATGTAGAATGCTGTCCTGGAGAAGCACTCACTAGAGGGGAAGTGAGTGCTTAGCAGAGGAGTGGGTGTTGAGGTGAGTGGATGTACCCTCGTGTATCTTGGAGCCAGGAAACTCTCCCAGGAAACTGCAGAAAAGAACTTTCTGAGAAACTCATGCCTTCTGATCACTGACAGCTTCCAGAGAGAGCAACTTCCTTATTTCCCTTCCTTATTTCTGCTTAAAGAAACCAAAGTACCAAAGGGCAGGGATGACAAAGTTAGCAATATTGATGTTTAAATTAGAATTAAATTGATTGGCTGGTAGAATTAGGATTCTAGTCCATTACATATTTGACCTTTTGGAAGACAATTTGAATGGAGTTGCCAGACACCAGCCTCGGTTGGCAGAGAGATGGAGGGTGATGTAGCCACTGTGAGAGAAGTATCAAGTCAGAGATAATTGTTGGCATCAGAAAATCAGGTCCTTAGCATCTGGATAACTCATCAGAATCAGCAGCCTACTTTACTTTAGAGGAAAACAGCAAAACATGGCAACCACTTCTTACATTTTTCTGGTTTTTCTTCTGCTCCAGTTCACACTTGCTACTTAACCTGCCGGCATTTCCGCTTGTCAGTTGCCTAAGTTTCTAGACTGAGTTTATAAAGTTTAACAGTTTAGGATCATGAGTTCAGAAACCCAGGCATCAGTAACAGTACTGCCACTGAAGAGATTGCAATCTGCCAGTTGAGTCTTGTATAAGTTATCTTCTATAGGTAAGAGTGCTGCGTTGGATTCCAGAGCTTTTGTCAGTCAGGATTTTAAGTTGTAATAAAAGCTACTTGTGATTAATTTGAGCAGCAAGTGACTTGGCGTCCCATAGAATCATGGAGAGGTGGAAACTGAGGTTTACATAGCCAGGAGCAACCCCTCAAACCATGCCTCAAACTGGTCCGATGAATTATTACAACCCAATTATCAAAAGACAACCCAATTTATAAATGACCAAAGGGTCCAAGTAGGTAAAAATACATAAATGTCCAGTGAACACAAAATACCCACATTATTAGCCATCAGAGAAACACAATTTAAAACAACAAGACACCATTTCATGGCTTCTAGAATGGTTATAATTAAAAAGAAAGATAATAACAAGTGTTGATGAGGTTGTGGAAAAATCACAATCCTCATACAGTGCTGGTGGGAATGTGAAATGCGTGCAGTCACTTTGAAAAAGGCTGAGAAACCTAAGTGACAGTGACATGGTGTTACCTAGCAATTTTCATCCTAGGTATATCCTCAAGAGAAGTAAACACATATATCCACATAAAAGATGTACATGAATGTTCAGCACAGCATTCCTCATAGTAGCCAAAGAAAGGATAAAGAAGATGTGGTCCATACAATGGAATATGATTTGGTCAGTAAAAAAGAATGAAGTACTGAAATGTTACTACATGGATAAATCTGGAAATAGTACATGAAGTAAAAGAAGCCAGAGAAGAGGATCACACATCCTATGGTTCCATTTACATAAAATGTTGAGAACATATTGCTTAGATGTGGAGGGAAATGTGAACAGGGTTGAGGGGTGACACTTGATGGGTATGGGGATTCTTTTGAGGGTGATAAAATGTTCAGATTGCAGAGATGGTTGCCCAGCCCTGAGTATACTAAAAGCCACTGAATTATATACTTTAGTGGGTGAATGACACCTTACTGAAGTCATTTTAAAAGGTTACCTGGTAAAGAAACTATTGGCATTGCCACTGGGCTCTAATGGCACAGCCTGTCAACTGCTGTCTCCCCACCAGCAGTTCAGTAGTGCACATCTGTGACCAGGGCAGGGAAAAGAAGTACCCCATGTATCTCCTCAGCAGTTCTCACGTCTGTGGTGGGAGTGCAGGTCATCATTGGACAGTATCTGGAATGTCCACTGGGTCTCCCCAGGAGCCCCAGCATGGTGGAGGATTTCACTAAATAGGAGAAGAGATCAATGCAGCACTGTCAAAAGACACAGGGCCTTGGGGGAGTGACCCTAGGCCCTGAACAGATTTGGGAGCCTCAGTGAGCCACATCTCACTCCTGCTACCATCGTGGGAAAGATGCTGAGCTCTAGGACAACCTTGGGAAACTAGGCGAGCTGTGCCTTGCCCCCGCAACCATCATAGGAGCTACACTGAACCTTTGTGAACTCCAGTAGCCTTGATGAGCTACCACCAGCACTACCCCCCATTGCAGGAGTGATGCTGAGCCTTGGTGAGATTTGGGAGCTTTGAAAATAACAAAACGAAGGAGCAAAATGCAGTCTCAGATCTCCAGTCCATCCAGAACAAGTCCAGGAGACAATGACATAGAAGAACTTGGACATCATACACATGAAATTTCTGAACTGATAGCGACTGAAATAAAGAAACAACTCCATCAGGCCATAGAAGAAATCAAATCAGAAATAATCTTTCAGGTAAAAAAGAAATAACAATAATAATGAAAGAATTGCTCAGCACAGCTAAATAAGACATAGGTTAAAAAAAGAGCATAGAAAAATGATAGAAACCTTGAATGAACAACATAGGAAATAATTAGAATGCATGAAACAGATACCCAGAAATTAAAAATTCCACAGAAAGCTGGAAAAACCACTTGAAACTGCAGATAAACTTCCAGATGGTGAACACAGTATTGCATGAAAGGAATGGTCTCTTAAAAGTAAAAAGGAAGCAGGAAATAATACTTTAACAGCTGCAAGATGATGCAAAGAAAAACAATTTAAGATTGATAGGTGTCAATGAAACAGTAGGAGTCAACTCAAACAACATAAAAAGACTATCTGTAGAAGTAGTAGTAGAGAAATTCCCAAGCATGGGAAAAGAATCTGACATATAGTTAAATGAGGCATATATAACTCCAGTTAGCCATAAGCAAAATAAATCTATACCCATACACATAATAATCAAGATCCCAGAAATTTAGCAAAAGAAAAGAATGTTAAAAGCTTTTAGAGAAAAGAAATAGATCACCTATAAAGGAAAGCCCATCAGAATTACCCCAGATTTCTGAACACTAACCATCAAATAAAGAAAAGCTTGGAGTGAAGTATTTCAGGTCCTGAAAGAAAACAGCTTCCAACCCAGATTAATGTACCCTGCAAAACTATCTTTTAAAACTAATGGAGAAATAAGACACTTTCATGACAAAGAACAACTGAAGAAATTCATGACCACCAAACCAACCCTACAAAGAGTACTGAAAGATATTCTAGACAGATAAAAATGACCACAACTTCAAGAACAATGATAGAAAGGAACTACCAGCAGAGCAAGCAGTTAAACAGAGGGGAGAAGGAACCAACCACAGCAAAATGACATGACAAATGTAAGCTAATACATATCAGTTATAAGCATTAATGTAAATGGCCTCAATTCACCAATCAAAAGAAGCAGACTGGCAGAGTGGATCAAAAAACAAAATCTAACAATATGCTGTATACAAGAAACATATTTAACTCAAAATGAAATTCATAGACTGAAAGTCAAAGGATAGAAAACAGTAATCCATGTGACAGGAATCCAGAAAAAAAGCAATGAATGGTAGCTATTCTGTTTGCAGATAATGTGAACTTTAAACCAAGAATGATCAAAAGAGATAAAGAAGTCACTGCAAATCTGTTAGAGCAAAACATCAAGAGGAAGGATAACAATCATAAATATTTGTGCACCAAATACAGGAGCACTCAACTATATAAGACAGATTTTAACAGACATAAAAATCAAATAAGCAGTAACACAAATATAATGGGTGACTTTAACACTCCATTAGCACAAAGAGATAGATCAACAAAGAAAAAAATCAGCAAAGAAATAACTAAGACAAACTTGTGAAGAAATGGACTTGGTAGACATTTACAGAGTGTTCCAAC
>NW_004955425.1:21502874-21504482 GCF_000276665.1 Chinchilla lanigera | reverse complement strand
AAAGCAGTCCTAACAGGGATATTTATAGCAGTGAATTCCCACATCAGGAAAACTGAATGCCCACAAATGAACAAGTGAATGTTACACCTTAAGCTTCTAGAAAAAGAAGAGTAAGAGTAGGCCAGAGCCCATTCAGGACAAGAAATTGTAAAGATCTGAGCAGAAATTACTGCAATTGAGACAGAGAAAACAATACAAAAAATTAATGAATCAGAGTTGGTTCTTTGAAGGAATAAATAAAACTGATGAACTGTTAGCCAATCTTATCAAAAAAAGGAAAGAAAAGACTCAAATTCATGCAATGAGGAATGAAAAGGGTGATATCACGACAGATCCTGTGGAAATTCAGAAGAGCATCAATACCTACTTCAAAAATCTTTACTGTCGTAGGATGGAAAACACATAAGAAATGGACAGATTCCTAGATATGTATGAATTACCAAAGCTGAAGCAAGAAGATATAAAAATTCTAAATAATCCAATATCAGTCAATGAAATTGAAAATGTAATGAACTTACCAACAAAGAAAAGCCCAGTTCCTGATGGATTCACTGCTGAACTCTATAAGAAATTGAGAGATTTCAGGCCAATACTCTTCAGACTCTTTAATGAGATTGAAAGGGAAGCAATACTCTCAAACTCATTCCTGAAGGCAAGTATTACCGTGATAACAAAACCAGAGAAAAACCCAACCAAAAAAGAGAACAGGCCAATCTCCCTAATGAACATAGATGCAAAAATCCTTGGAAAGATACTAGTGAACAGAATACAACAAATCATCAAGAAGATTATACAACATAACCCAGTGGGATTCATTGCAGGAATGCAGGGGTGGTGCAATATACACAAATCAATAAATTTAATACACCATATCAACAGAGCCAAAGACAAAAATCACATGATCATCTCAATAGATGCAGAAAAAGCTTTTGACAAAGTCCAATACTCATTCGGGATAAAAACCTGACAGAAAATTGGAATAGATGGTCTTTAGCTCAATCCGATAAAAGCTATCTGTGAAAAACCAACAGCCAACATTATACTAAACAAAAGCTGAAAGTGTTCATTTTAAAATCAGGAACAGGACAAGGATGTCCACTGTCACCACTCCTACTCAATATAGTTCTGGAAACATTAGCCAGAGTAATTAGATCAGAGACAGAAATAAAAGGAATAAGGATAGGAAAGGAAAAAGTGAAATTATCACTATTCACAGAGGACATGATACTCTACATGGAAGACCCCAAAATTTCCACGAAAAGACTCGTAGATTTAATAAACAAACTCAATAGCGTAGCTGGATACAAAGTCAACACTCAAAAATCAATAGCATTGCTGTACACAAACAACAAACAGACTGAGAAGGAAATTAATGAAACCACACCTTTCCCAGTAGCATCCAAAAAAAAAAAAAAAAAGATATACTTGGAAGTCAGTCTAACAAAGGAAATAAAAGATCTAAACAATGTAAATTACTGTACTCTGAAAAAAAGAGATTGAGGAGTACTTCAGAAAATGGAAAGATATTCCTTGCTCATGGATATGAATAACCAACATTGTGAAAATGGCCATACTCCCAAAACTGTTGTACAGATTCAGTGCAATCCC
>NW_004955425.1:21484999-21501099 GCF_000276665.1 Chinchilla lanigera | reverse complement strand
AAGTTGCTCAGATTATCAGATATGAGAATGCAAGGTTGATCAAATCATTAAAGACAATAAAAAGTATTTAAAAAAACTTTAGAAATGATACAGAGCTTCACTAGACAAGATGGTAGGAATTCAGCAGTGGTTGTTATATTGCACATTGTTGTCTTCAAATTAGTTGTTCACAAGGATAGTTGGGATAATTGTATTGCTGATGTCTATTGGTTTATTGAAAGGAACAGTTAATGCTTAAATTTTTTTGACCAGTTTAGCATGCTTATATCTGGTAATCTGAACAACTAACTTGAAGACAATATGCAATATAACAACCATTGTAGAATTCCTACCATTTGTCTAGTGAAGCTCTATCATTTCTAATTTTTTTGTATTATTTTTTATTGTCTTTTTTTTTTTTTTTTTTAACGACCCAGGACCTTGCTCATGCTGGGCAAATGCTGTACCACCGACTACATTTCCAGCCTAGCTTTTGCCCATTCCTTGGATATAGAACACTTTACTTAAACAAAGAAAAATGAAGCTAGTTCATATTTTCCTAAGAAATGTAATTTAAAATGCAACCATAGGAAGTTGAAGTATTCTTACCTTAAATATCAGCAGAATCTGAGTATTCACCCTTGTTCTAGCATGGACTTTCCATTTCACAGTAAAAACAACCAAGAGGGCCTCAGTAGGGCCTTGTGTCTTTGCTTCGGGTTTCAAAGCTCTATGGAAATCCCTTTGCTACCTGTCAGCTGTAACCAGAAAGTTAATTCCTTCAGATCCTTCCTGTCTGGAGCCCCAGGCCAGTCCTTCTCTGGAGAAGTGTGCTCTGTCTCTAGAGGCGCTTGCTAGAAGGTCTGTGCACACGTTGACCAAGGGGAGATGTCAGATGTGGGAAATGTCACATCTCTGTTCTGGTCACTTGGAAATAGGCACAAGTTCTGTTTAGTTGGCTTAAAAAGAAAGGATTTTGGGGGACAGGTCTCAGCTGTTTGGAAATCTATTCAACATTATTTTGATCTTTTCAACAATATTTTGTGATATAGTATTGATTTTTATCTTTGAAAATTATTTATTTTTCTATTATTCAAAAAAGTCCAAGTGTATGAGCTGTGGTTAAAAAAAAAAAAAGAGGAACATTTACTATAATTGCTGGACCTAATTTGGTGTCTGAGATGGTGTCCAAAAAAAAATAAAAATAAAAATAAAACGCCATTTAATGTTAAATGAAAACTATCTGTCAAGGCAGGGAGCCTGGAGTGTGGAGAGTGGGCAGGGAGGTGCCTTTGCATCCAGGAACAGCTGAGACCCCGACCGAGGGCTACACTCAAGTGTGTTTTTGTGACCTAGAAACAGAGCACTCAGGCCTGTCTCGTGCTCTGGCCCTGAGTGGGCTCTGCTGCCCACAGACCTGGGAGCTACATGCAAGGGTCCTGTTACCCCGAAGAGGTCAGGTCCTGCCTCTCACCAGAGCAAGTCATGCCGACTGCGCACCCTTTCCTTCAGCACGCAAAGCAAATACTTCAGAAATATTTCAGAAAATACTTTTTCTGAAAGTCAGAACCTTCTTTTGTTTTTGATTTACCTTTCAATTTCCTGGGCAAATACTTTTCTGTTACTAAGGAAAACTAAGAACTCAAATTAATTCCATAGACTCGGAGACTCAGTGTGTCATCTGAGGATAGTAATACTAAGGAGAGAGACAGAGAGAGAGAGACAGAGACAGGAAGAGACAGAGACACAGAGAGAGATGGAAGGGGGAGAGAGAAAGACAGGGAAAGAGAGACACAGAGACAGGCAGAGAGAGACAGAGGCAGGGAAAGAGAGACAGGGACACAGAGAGAGAGATGGAGAGAGATAGAAAGAGAGAAAGGGAGAGAGATAGATAGAGATGGATGGGGGAGAGAGAGAGAGACCAGGAGAGATGGGGTGGGAGAACTGGCAGAGAAGACAAGCAGAAAACAAAGCTGCACTGACACAGAGTGGCTCCTTGGATTTTCATGGTCCCTCTCTCCCTTCCCCGAGAGGCTGGGTTATACCCTTGGTCCTGGGACTCTGAGAAATCTATCATAATGAATGAATGAAGGCTGCATGAATGATACAGGCAATAATAATTAGCAAATGAATCAGTTTTGCTTCCTCTTTTCAGAAGTAATCATTATTAAAACAGGTGACTTATATCTTAATTATAGCTGTATTCATAAATGAAAGTGGGTGTCTTGGTTACTTTTCTCTTGTTGCTGGGACAAAATATCTGATGCCCAAAATTTAGGAAGGAAAGGTTTGTTTCGCTTACAGTTTGTGGAGGTTTCAGTCCATACTTGGCAGGTTACAAGGCAGAGTGGCACATGGCAGAGGGCTACAGCTCATGGCGGCAGAACACAGCAAAAGCAACAAGCACAAAAGGGAGGAACGGCGGCAAGCACCCTCTTCCTCTTCTTCACATATGCAAATTATCCACCCCAGGGCAGGTGTAGCTCTCACACCCATAATCAATCAAACTCTAAAAACCTGCCCCATGACCGCATGAGGCTTTGGGGGGACACCCAGACACAAACCATAACTGGGTTTGCAGCTTTTCAAAATTGGGGCTTCACAGTTACTCCAGCACTGGGCAGAGCACTCCTGGAATGCATGTTCTTGGATGCTTGCAGAAGCTCCCCTGTGTGTGATGGGGCTGTGTCCTGTACACCTGTCATGAGTTGGAAGGGCACCAAGTGCCCATCATGTCCTGGGCTGCAGTCCTAGTGAGCAGCACAGCCCCCAGTGTCAGCCGCCAGCCCTCATGAGGTGGCACTGACCCCTACTGTGGCTTACTGCCATCCACAGCCTCACTGAGGGTGCTGAACCACACAACAGTGGCCTAGGAAAAGATCAAATGTAAAATTTGAAGTATGGTTTCACTGAGTGCATATCACTCTTACACTCTCAAGAAGTCAAAAATGTTTAAGTGGAACCATCATAAATTGGGCACTGTCTGTATTTCGTGAGGAGTTTCACATGTATTCACCCACACAGCTGCCCTGCTGACCTGACCTGCGTCTCCTCCACTGACAGTGGCGGTGCAGGAAATGCAGACGTCATCTTCCCAGTTGTGCAGAGTATCTCGGTCTGTTGTGCTGCTATAACAGGATCCTCTAGACTGGGTAATTTATAAACAACAGAAACTTGTTGCTTACACTTCCGAGGTCTGGGAAGTCCAGATGAAGGTACACAGATTCAAGGTCCGGGGAGAGCTTGTACTTTCTTGCTGGACCTTCAAATGGCAGCTGGAGCAAAGAAGGCTGTGACACTCCCTGCATCCCCTTCTTTAAGGCCAGCTCCATTCACGAGGGCTCTAGTACAACCCACATAAATAAAACCTTTTTGAGATTCTCAATAATTTGTTAGAGTATAAGGGGGTTTTGTTAGGTGTGGTGATGCATGCCTGTAATTCAATCTATGAAGACTGTGAGTTCAAGGCCATCCTGGGCAACTTAGTAATACTAAAAATAAACATACAAAAAGGGCTGGGGATGCCACTTGTGGTAGAAACTTGCCCAGGTTGCATGAAGCCTTGTGTTTAGTCCCTATTTTGAGGGGAAAAAACCTATACAGTGGCTTTGATCCCAAAATTATTGAGAATATCTTTTGGAAAGATATTCTTTCACTGCATAGAAAAATATTCAGAACATTTTTTAAGTTAAAAAAGCAGAAGGCTATTATGTGACATACCAACTTCGTGGGGAAAAAAAGCAAAAGGCACATGGTAGAGTAGACCAAGAATGGAGAAAATGTACCAGTATATTAAAATGGTCATCTTTGTGAGTGTTGGGTTGACTATTTTAATTTTTTGTGCTTTTCTATTTTTCCATATGTGAAAATTTCATTTTATTTTTCTATAGTGAAATTTGATAACTAGAAAAACTCTTAATTTTAAGGATAAAAACTAAAAATCCTGAACTTTCACCTGAATTCAACTGAGGAGTATGTGGAGAGGTATTCTGAGAACAACCTGTATTATGCTTTCAAAACATGTCACATCAAATTACTTTTTTACTGAGTTTTTATGACTTCGTGTTTTGTGGGTAATGAGAGAATGTTATCGGAAATTCATCTTAATTTTAAAAATTGCTATTGAGATATAAATCTTTAAGGTCTTGTAAAAATGATTTTGGAGATGCAAAGTTTTATAATAATTCCAATATACTCCTCCATAAAAATGAGTGAAGATGTTGGATCCATTGTCCTGTTTCCAATTTTCAGATTTTACAAGACATTAGCAAGTTATTTCCTCGTGTACCAATAGGAATTTTGTTTAATCTTTATTTTCTTTTCTCTCTGGAATTTCACTGGCTTCCTCTTATGAGTTTGGTTTCATATGTTATATTTGAGGCAAGAGGTTTCTTGTTTTTTTGTGGTGGTGTTGCTTGAGCCTGGTGATGGGGCTGTGGGTTAGGTTTTGTGGATGGTCTTTGTCTGCTCACTTTGCTGATCTGCTTTAAACATCATAGGAACCAGGCACCTTTGTCCCAACCTAATATGGCAGGATTTGACTAAAATGTATTAGCTACATAAAGGTGGTAGGGAGAGAATGAAAATGTAACTAGCAAGACAACTTCTTGGGAAACTGAAGGGATGCAAGGTGTAGCTGTCAATGTAGGTTTTGTAAACAGTCTTGAGACGTGACCCCTCCATTTGTAGTTCTCTGGTAGCATCAGCGAGGGAAATTAACTACTTTCAAAAGTTTTTTCAGATATCTTTTGTAGAGCATAGTTTTGAAAATAAAGAAAAAAAAAACGGGATTTGAGACGCTTTCTAGACATTTTATACGTGACAAAAGAACACATTTTCTAAGACCAGGCTTTCAGAAAACAATGAATGATGTTAATAAGTTACTACCTAGAGCTGGTTAATGAGTTACTTTTCTCTCGTTGCTGAGACAAAATACCTGACACCCAAAGTTAAAGGGGGAAAGGTTTATTCCACTCACAGTTCGTGGAGCTTTCAGTCCATAATGGCTTTAAAGAGAACAGTTCTAGAAGTAGCAAAACAAACAATGGGCCTTAACAGCATTCTGCCCCTTTATCTTATCCAGGCTACTTAGGGTGGGGAGCATTCACCCTCTTAATCCTAGTGCTGCAAGCCTAGCACTGCCCATGAATCAATTCCAGTGTCACACACTCCAGCCGTCTCTGAAAAAGCCCCACCTCGGATCACATGAGTCTTTGGGGGGACATCTAGACAGAAGCCACAACACCAATGTAGTAGAAAGTATCTGAGGAACTGTTGACACCCATAATATTATGACAGATTTCCCTTGAGGATGATTCACAGCACTGATGTGGGGCTAGATAAACATGCCCAAGAGCACCCGTCAATTGAAGAGAAGGAGTATAGTTGCGGATCACTCACAACTTTCGACCAGCACTACCTTCCACACCCTGCGTGTGCCCTGGAGGGCTCTGGTGAGGCTCTTCCACTGGCTGAAGGCTGCCACCCTCCTGAAAGTCATCCTGGGCCCAGGAGAGGTGGTCTGCTGTCACAAGGTTTCTCCCCTGCCACACACAAAAAAACTGCTTCCTGAGCACCAGTGCAGGGACAGGTTTCACCTTCTCCTGGTCATCTCAGCAGTGTCTACTTCAGGGAGGTGTTGGTGGTTTTGTTTTTTGAAATTTTTCTTTAAAAAAAAGTTTTTCCAAGCATGAGGTTGTGAGTTCGATTCCTGGTACCAAAAAAAAAAAAAGTTTTTTCTTAAAAAATCACAGAGAAAAAAATGTCACCCTATACTATACTAGGTATAGGAAAAAACCCTGATTCTATCTAGTAGATGAGCTGGATTTTATTTTTAAATTTATTATTTTTAAGACTACCACACAGTGGCTCTTTGTTACTCACTTAGCAAGAAGAGTTGCTAGAGGCCGCCAAGGAGATCTCACCAGATTTCTCCTGCTTTTCACACCGATTTGCCTTCCATACCTCACTCTCTCCACCTGTTGTAATTGTAGGTTTAAATTTAAAAAGTTAGTGGAACAGCTGGGCAGAAGCTGATTCTTTTCAGATGAAGCACTCTGTCACTTAGTAATCAGTACTCAGAACTCCCAGGACTCTGACAGGTGGGGTGCAGTTTCTGCTCTGCATTAGTACTCAGCAGCTGTTGAAGAATTCCAGTGCTAAACAGTTAAGCCTGCGTTTAACTCCTAAGCTGGGAGTCCCAGAGCATGAATAATCCCATCCTCCACGGTCTCTCATCCATGGGATGTTGCCCATGGCTGACTCTTTCCCATGCTTGGGTCTACTGATACCAGTGCTTCTCAGATAATTTGTATCTGAGACATTTTTGGTGTCATAGTTATGGCTTGGGTACTACCTGCATCTAGTGGATAGAGGCCAGAGATGCTGATGAACCCTCTCAGCACACGGGTCAGCTCCCCACAACAATGAATTTTCTCAATCAAAATGTTAGTAGTGCCATCACTGGGGACATCCAGCTCCCATGATCACAAATAACATTTTGGTCTCAAGTGGTCACCAAGCTATGAACCAGCCCTATCATAATTCACCGACTTTGGCTCTCTGGACCTGGCATTTATCCATCCTGAGCTTTTGAGGATGGTGAGAGTTTGATGGATGAGATTATATTTTTCTCTGGTAGGTTCAGAGGTTTGCCTGCAATCTGTGTGAGTCAAACCCCCCAGCCCAGAGCCAGACCCCAAATAGATTCTCCCTAAGTATTTAGGGATTGATTGCTCATGCCAAAATCCAAATCACTCATTTTAATTCTGGACAGATAGGTGATTTCTACAATTCTAGAGTTCTGGATTGGTCACATTAATACCTTTATCCACTACTGGGCAGACACTTCTTACTTGAAATAAATGGAGAATTTGTGTATGTGGCTTCCATGCAGTATTTGGGTTAGGGGGAGTGGGTGGTAGGAAGGACACTAGTCACTATTTTGAAACATCCTACTTTCAAATGGGTCACTTCTTCATATAGTTGTGTTGTTTTTGGACCAATTGGCCTTCATACCTCATGGTTTTATGGAGTTATAATTATAGTTTTAAAAAAGTCAGCAGAACAGCTGGGGAGAAGTCTATCTCTGGCACTGGGGCAGTGATGGAGCAGTGGAAATAAAAGGAAACTTTGTCTATGTAAGATTGCCGTTTTACAAGAATTTTTTTCATTTGCTTATGTAATTAAAATATGTGTGCATGTGCATGTGTGCATGTGTGCGAATCTGAACTGACATCATTGCAGCACACACCTCAAACAAATGATTCAAGTTACCTCAGCACTTAATAACAAGCATATGTGTATCTCATCATTGACTGATTATCAGCACTGTCAAAAGCCTTGGGACAAATGGAGATGGGGATTTTTCTTGTCTGCTTGGAGTTCAGAGTAGCATTTGGAAGCATTTACAGAATGCTCACATTCATGCCTTGCAATTTTTAGGATGGCCATGGGCTCTGGCACAGGGTGCCCAAGAGGCACCTATGCCAGGCTCGCTGTATGGTTTCACACCTTTTTTCTTTTGCTCATGTTTTCCTACTACCTGAATTGCCTGCAACCACTTGCAACTTTGTCTTGGAAAACTCATTTTTATTTTGTAAAACCTTAGATCTGCAATTTTATACTATGATTATACTCCAGTCTGCCCCTCTCACACCTGTATCACACAGCCTGTGCCACGCCATCCCATAGTTAAAAAGCTCCCTTCTGCATTCTAGCTCTGATGCCATTGTATGTTCTTTGTTTGCAGCTACAGCTCCATGCAAGCCTCCATGTTCCTGCATGGAGGGACCTGTGTTATTCCTCTCTATCCCCTTTACTTTGCACATTATGTGTGTTTATTAGAATTTAAAAGCAGAATTTCTATCATTTATTTTGCTAGGCCTAGTTTTCATTTTTGCTTCTTAAATTTACAAAATATTATTGATTAACTGGGTTATATCTGGTAATGGGACAGAGATAGAGATGGTAGTAATTAAGAAAACTTTCCTTAGTTATATTAGATTCTTTTTTTTTTTTCCAGAAGAGTGTTTTCATTTACTTGTGTAATAGGGCTAAAATTATACTGGATTCAGTGGCACACTCCTATAACCCCAGCTACACAATTTTGAGTCCATCCTGGGCAATATAGCCAGACCATGTCTCAGAAAAAAGAGGGGTGCTGGGTATGTAGCTCAGTGGTACAGCACCCTGAGTTAAATCTCCAGTACCAGAAAATTAAACATATAGTTTTCTATGCCAGAGTATAGATGTTTAATATTGAGTGAGATGTTTAAGGCTAAGACGTATATAGAGTTTGTATTAGATAAGGTAACACTAGCTGCTATAACAAATCCACCCAATCTCTGTGACTTGGTATAGTAAGAATTTCTCTAGCTCACTTAAAAATCCAGTGTAGGCATTTATAATTGGGCAACTCGTATTCAAGCAATGACTCAGAGACCAAGATGCCTTGTCTGATGTAGCTCTGCCATCTCTAGCATGTGGTCTTTAAGGTTGCCATGCTTTAAGCTGTGAATGGGAAAAAGCACAGAGGGTCACATATGGGAGATTTTGGTGATCCATACCTGGTGACAGTGTACGTGACTAGCGTTCACTTTCTCTTGGCTGCAGCTTTCTTTAGACAATCCATGTTCCTGGATTTTCCAAACTTCTGGGGTCTCCACTGCACCTTTCATTTCACACTCACAGCTTCACACACTGCCCTCTCAGGGGCACACTGCCTGGCCTCCCAGGCCTTCTGCCATCTAGGTGGAAAATTTCCTAACCTCAGAACTCTCACATTTTGCATGTGCCTCAAACCAGTGCTGTGTGGATGGTGCCAAGGTACACTGCCACCTGGAGCAGTAGCCAGGCCTTCCTCTCTCTTGGCTGTAGGAGTAGAGTGCCAGGATCACTGAGCACTCTCAACCTGATCCTGAGGAATAAATTCTCTATGCTGCCGTCATTCTGGAACTTGGGGTGGCCTCTCCCTCCATTCTGGAACATAGTTTCACTGCCTCCGTTCTGGAACATGGCGCTCTGTGGCTTTCTTCTCAGAGCAAAGTCTTTCACTTTTGCAGTTTTGAAGCTGCAAAGGGTGGAGACTTGCTGCTTCTTGTGGTGCTCTCAGGCCATCTTTTCTATTCTCCTGTTCCTTCTCAGCAATGGAGATCTGCTCAACTCTATCTTTGCAATCCACAGCTTTACCTGAGTTTTTTTACCTGGCCAGACTCACAACAATTTAAATCATCCTGCTAGGCTCTTTGCTCTTGATTTTCTACATAAATCTGGCTAAGAGCCCCCAGCAATAGCCATGCCACTCCCCAACATTCTACTGCCTTGAAATTTCTTCTGCTGGATTAAGCAGTTCACTGCCCTTAGTCTCAGTCTTAGGCAAAGTGTCTGGACAGGTTCAAAATGCAGACAAACTTTCTGCCAAGCCATAACATACATAGTCTGGCATCCAGCACCCAATGCAGTCCTTCTTCTCAGCAGAAACATCTGAACTGGGTCTCTACCAGCAGGATTTCTATCAGCCTTTGGTTTTCTGAGCTCTGACCAAAATCTCCCAGACTGAACAGCTGAAGGCATTTTAGTGCTTCCCTTTCAGGTGAAATCTCTGAACCTTTCCAAACACTTCCCACAGGTCATTCCCAAAGGCTCTAGAACCACATGGTCAGGTATGGTCATAGCAATGATTCCACTTCTCTGGTGCCAACTTCTGTCTTGGTTACTTTTCTCTCATAGCTGAGACAAAATACCTGACACCCAAAATTAAGGAAGGGAAGGTTTATTTAGCTCACAGTTTGTGGAGATTTCAATCCACAATCAGCTGGCTCCAAGGTAAAGTGGCACATAGCAGAGGGCAGCAGTTCATGGCAGTGGAAGACAGCAAAAGCAGCAAGAGCAAAAACGGAGGAGCAGCAGAGAGCAAGCCTCTTTCCCTCCTTTACATTGTATGCAAGCTGCCTGCTCCAGGGTGGGTGCAGCACCCACACCCACAATCACAACATTGGACCATGGATCAATCATAAACTCTAGAAGCCCACCCCATGACTGCATGAGGCTTTGGGGGGACATCCAGACGCAAACCATAACAATGAGAAAAAGCTCCATGCATAAGGGACAGACTATGGGTGTGTTAGAGCGATTTGAAGGAGCTCCCAGAATGAGCAGGAGACTGGAGAACCAGGTAGGAACTGGGGCAGTGCTCTGTGGGGTCTGCAGTGGGAGGAGGATTGATATTTTGTCCTGGGTGCCATGGATTTTCAGCTTTCAAGACATTCTTCTTAAAATCCAAGTCCTGATTGGAGTAGGATGGGAGCAGCGGGCTCTGGCCAATTAGCCCATAGAGCTGCCCATCCCAGAGCTAATGGCTGTGGCAAAACTGATTGTCCTGCACCTCAACCATCTTACACCCTTCTATGAACCCAGCTGTCCTGGCTCTCAGCTACTACTGTGGCCTCAGTGCGCCTCTTTCTTTGTTGTGCATTGCCTGAGGCAAGTGCAGCCTCAGCTTGGCCTTGAGTATCATTATCTGTTCACTGTTTAGGTTTACTTCCTCACTTCCTGCCTGTCTCTGGTCCAATCACTCTTGAGTTTAGTGATTGTCCTTGATTACCCTGTAGTGTAATGCAGCATCTCAGCTCACAGCCATCATCCCCATCCCATTTGCCCTTTTGATTTTTTTCACACCACTTGTCTTCTTATATTTTGTTAAAACTTAAGCAGCATGAGAGCTGGAACTTTTTTTCTTATGCTGCTGTATCCTTCTTCTCTAGAACAGAGTCTGGTTGAAATTTGCTGAATAAATCAAATAGCAAATTTATGGGCAAAAGAAGACAATATATGTAGAAGTCTTTTCAAAGTCATTAAGTGATGTGCAATTATAACTGAAAACAAGATACCCGGTGAGTTTCAGGACACTGGTGTCCAGGTGTCCTTACTTCTGTGAGTAGGTGGTAATAGGCAGTTTTAGACCCAGCATGGCTGGAAGGTAAAGTGATCTAAGGCTTTTGTCTTCAGAATACCAACTGGGATCTGGGCATGTTGGTGAAGGCCAGAATCTCAGCACTCGAGAGACTGAATCAGAAGGATTGCTGTGAGTTCAAGGCCAGCCTGCTTTATAAAGTGTGACCCTGTCTCAAAAAAAAAAAAAAAAAAAAAAAAGGCATACTATTTTGGACTTTTTTGGCATAATTTGATTCAAATTTTCAACACTTCCCTCCGACTCATTGGCACTTTTGCAGTATGTGTAATACTATTTGTCGCTGACCGTGGATAATACACCTTTGACATTGGACTGTGTTGCTCACGAAGCATCTTATCAACCTCAAAATGCTGGAGGTCTTAAAACTTGTGCAAGTAAAGATGTGTGCTTCTGAGGGAGACCTGTCCATTATCAGGGTATTGTTGAGTTCTGGTTGGTGTATTTCTATTGGTCTGATTGGTCCTTATATTCATATGTGGTGGACACTATTTCATCTATTATTGTTGTCAAGGGATATCTTTTAGGTCCTGCTAGCTGCTGTACATGTGGTCATTTATTTATTTTTATGTGGGAATTTATTTATTTTGGAATTTGGAAAGTACAACTACTGTACAACACTCCCTTTCCTTTGTCTAAGTTCTGAAATTATTGATTTATAACTTGAAGGAATGGTAATAGAAATAAAAATATCAAGTTTATTACTTTTAAAGCTGGCCTCAGAGAATGTGGTTTAAGTGCATGGAAAAAACAATGTGCTTTTTGATACTAAATCTCAGAATTAGACAGGTTTATATACCCAGTTATGGGCAGAACTGCAGACCTGTCCTCATACAGCACAAGAGTAAACTGGGGAAGAGGAAGCTATGCCAAGATATGACACTATTACTTGTCCTCCTGTCTGGAATGAAAAATCAGTGTACCAACTCATTATTTTAAGTACATTGCTATCATGTATTTTTAAAGATTTTTCAGATAAAATGTGCCTTGAAAATGCTAAAAAGAAGTGAATCTTTATATCACACAGTTTATTCCTATACTCTTGTATAGATGTAGCAGGAAACTGTTCACACACAACAACTGAGTGTTCTTAAACTAAGTTGCAAGAATATGTTATGTCTGGCGATACTCTTGTACAGATGACTTAGGCAGGCACCCAGTTTGCTTTACTGTGGAGCTGCATCCAGGAGCATCATCCAAATATATCCTAGATTTTAGAAGAATGAAACTAGACAAAATTATTTTTCTATCACATGTATAATTCAGTCCAAATTGTTTAATTTGAAGAAAACTCTTAAGATTTCTTAGGTAATGTGCACTGAACAGTAATCTTGCTTAAAAAAATCATGTGCCTCAGCACCTAGTAATAACTGGAGCTTAATAAATGAGTGTATGAATCTTGACTTTTGGTTTCAATCTAAAGTCACATGAAAGTCAGTGGTGACTGAAGAAGTCTTGTAGGTTCATCAGACACAGGAGCTTCATGAAGGTAAGCACTAATGAATGGAAACCAGTAAGGTAAAGAAATAATATCATAATCAATTTTAAATCATTTTTCACTAAACCTATTGGTTGAGTAGTCAAGCCTCCCTATGTATGGACAAGGTGAGGTGACCACTTTGGTGAGCCAGTTACTCTCTAAGAGCATCGATTATTTTCAGTTGTATTTTTATAAAGGTTTGGTTGTGATTTTTCCTAGCTGTATTTGTTAATGTGATAACATGATTTAATTAAATATTACTTAAGCTTATGAAATGTTGGTACAAAAATCAAAGAGCTGTTGTTTCTTTGAAACCAAAGTGGAATATTTTGGAAAGATTCTGAGGAGAGCCTCCAAAAAACCCCACTGGGTGGGGCTGGGGTTATAACTCAGTGTGGAGTGACATGTGGACATATGTATTCCCCCTCTTGTTTCTTCACTTATAAAGTGAGAAATACTGTAAACCACAAGGCTCTTTTCATTCATGGTTTCTGATAAGTTCATTTTCTTCATTAGTAACTGCTCTCTATTTGAGCTAAGGTGAAATGATGAGAAAGAGAAAGAAGTTGTTCCTAGTGAGGGTGATGGGGCCTGTATGGAAAACATAAAAATTTTTGACATAATCATCATGTTCCAAGGCCTGTTCTTTTATTTTGGAATGCCAGAAATTATCTTTTTAGCACATTTAGTAAAATTCACCCTATGACAACTGATTTAGACTCACAAAAAGAAATGTGGAAAACAGAATGTTAGTTTTATCAGGAGCTAATCAGGCTGCAGATCTAAGGACAATCTAATGGAAAAGGATTAAATAAAGACAAAATGCAAATATGGCTTGTGGGGAGTCTAGAAAGGTCAGAACTCTCTTGGAGCTAAGACAAAGATTTCTCTGGATCGCCAGTATTTATTGGATTTCAAACAAGTTCAGGGGGTGGGGCATGAGGGAAAGTGAAGGGAAAAGCTGGGATAAAGGCAGGAAACTGAGCAAGGCCTTGTGAAAGAAGGAATCAAAGATATTCTAAGCAGTAAATCTTGCTAATTGGGAGAACCGTTTGATCTCTGACCTTGACAGTTACAGCTCTGGAATAAGGAGTGAGAGCTTTGTCTTCAGCTGCCTAGGCTGTGGAGTTATCTTATCTTCAGAGCACTGTGGTCAGCAACTTAACCCTTACACAGCCTACTTTCCAACAAATTTTAACGTAAAAAACACTAAGATATTATTGCATTCCCTCTTTACCATGCAACAGGCTGGGCACACAGTGCAAATATAAATCAATTCCTTGAGCAGAGAATAGCCAGTCCATTAACTTCTCATCACACAAGGAGTAACGCTTATTGGGGATATAGCTAAACTGTTATGAAAGTAAGGTGTTCTGTAGAAGAATGATGCTTATATGATGCCTAATTTTTTTTTATAGGAATGGGGATAGGGATATCAAAATAAAAGACAAGACTAACAACTTCGTCAGAGAATTGAAAGAATGGAAATTCTTAAAATGAACAAAACCACATTTGATTATTTTAATAGTTTGGACATAGTTGAAAACAATTAGTATACTAGATTATAGATTGGAAGAAACAGCTAAATAAAGCACAGATTGGATGTCGTGAGACATTGTAATTTATAAAAAATTGGAATCTCAGGAGAAAAGAGAAGCAAGGGGAGCATAAGGAATATTTGAACAGACAGTATGGCTGAGGATGACTCAAAATGATGAAAGATATTAATCTGCAGATTCAACAAACCACAAACTCCCAGCAGTATATGACATCTAAGCATATAAGAGCAACTTCTGAAAACCAAAGACAACAACCAAATCCCAAGAATAGTTGGGGTTAGTAAGGTGGAAAGTTCAGATTACATTAAAAAAAGTGATAGTTACACTTATGGATAATTTATCTTTAGAAAAAATGGAAACACTGAAAACAATAGAATATGTTGAGAGAAAATAAAATGCTGAGAGAAAATACCTAACAACCCAGATTTTTATATCCTGAGAAAATATTCTTCCAGAATTAAGATGTAAAAAACTTTTTAGTGGGAAAAGTAGTAAGAATTTGTCTGTAGAAATCCACACCAATAAAAAGTACTAAAAGATATACTAGAAAGAGATAAAACAGACTGCAACTTCAAGAACATCAACAGAAAGGAACCAATAAACAGAGCAAGCAATTAAACTGAGGGAAAAAGGAGGATCCAACAGCAGGAGAATAGCATGACAAAGATAAGCCAGTACATATCAGTTATAACCATCAATGTAAATGGTCTCAATGCACCAATCAAAAGAAGCAGACTTGCAGAGTGGATTAGGAAACAAAACCCAACTATATGCTGTATACAAGAAATACAGTTGACTCAAAAGGAAATTCATAGGCTGAAAATTAAAGGATGGAAACAATACTCCATGTGACAGGAACCTAGAAAAAAGCCGGTGTAGCTATTCTGTTTGCAGACAACATGAACTTCAAACCAAGAACAATCAAAAGAGATAAAGAAGGTCACTATATACTTGCGAAGGGGAAGCTTCAAGAGGAAGAGCTAACAATCGTAAACATCTAAGCACCAAATATAGGAGAACCTACCTATATAAGACAAATTCTAACAGACATGAAAAACGAAATAAGTAGCAACACAATCATAACAGGAGACTTTAACACACCATTGTCACAAAGAGATAGATCAACTAGACAAAAAATTGGGAAAGAAATAACAGAACTGAACCAAACGTGTGAACATATGGACTTAGTAGACCTTTACAGAGTGTTCCACCCAACAGCATCAGAATACACATTCTTCTCAGCTGCACATGGAATGTTCTCTAAAGTAGATCATGTACTAATACCTAGAACATGTTTAAGTAAATGCAAAGGAATTGAAATTATCCTATGTATACTATCAGTCCATAGTGTGACAAAATTGGAAATTAATGATAAAAGAAAAACAAAAACTCCATAAACAGTTGGAAATTAAATAACATCCTCCTGAACAACCAATGGGTCACAGATGAAATGAAAGTAAAGACTAAACACTACTTAGAATCAAATGAAAATGGAGATACAACCTACAGGAACCTGTGTGATGCAATGGAAGCAGTCCTCAGAGGGAAATTTATAGTGGTGAAATCCCACCTTAGGAAAACAGAACAAGCACAAATAAACAATCTTATGCTGCACCTCAAGTTCCTAGAAAAAGAAGAGCCAGTCAAACCCAGACAAACCTTGTTTGTTTGTTTGTTTTCTACAGACAAACCCTACAGTCAAACCCTTCTTTCCTGCCAAAGAAGGCAGGAAATTATAAAGCTCAGAGCAGAAATTAATGCAATGGAGACTAAAAAAACAATACAAAGAATTAATGAATCAAAGAGTTGGTTCTTTGAAAGAATAAATAAAATAGGTAAACCCCTAGCCAACCTTATCAAAAAAAGGAAAGAAAAAACTGAGATAAATGCAATAATGAATAAAAGGTGTGAAATCACTGCAGATCCTGAAGAAATTCAGAAGATCATCAACACATACTTTGAAAATCTTTACTCCCATAGGATGGAAAACACAGAGGAAGTGGACAGATTTCTAGATACATATGAATTACCAAAGCTGAATAAAGAAGATATAAAAGTCCTGAATAACTCAATATCAGCCAGTGAAATCGAGAAAGTAATTAAAAACTTGCCA
>NW_004955425.1:21466106-21482157 GCF_000276665.1 Chinchilla lanigera | reverse complement strand
TAACAGTATGTAATGGAATTACAATGGTGAACTCCTACCATCTTGTCTAGTGAAACTCTGTATTATCTCTACTGTTTATTGAAGAATTATTTTCTTATTCTCTTTAATGGTTTGAGCAATTTTTCATTCTTACATCTGATAATTTGAGCAATGTAGTTGAGGATAGCGATATGCAATGTAACAACCACTGTTGATTTGCATTAATTTGTCTTGAGACCCTGTACCACTTTGAATGTTCTTGCTTTGATTTGTTTATGTTCGTGATACTGGTATGCTGCTACCCTTCCATTTTTTTGTTTGTTTGTGTCTCATGTACTACTCTCTTTAAAAAAAAAAAAGAAATCCACACCAGAGGAAATATTAAAGGGAATTCTCCAGGAGGAAGAAAAAGGATGCCAGATGGAATCTCAGAAAGGCAAAAAAGAAAGAAGCACAATAAAAAGTTTTGTTATCTAGATGAATCTAAATAAATACTGATGGTTTAAAACAGTAAAATTAGCCAGGCGTGGTGGCACACTCCTGTAACCCCAGCACTTAGGAGGCCGAGGCAGGAGGATCGTTGCGAGTTTGAGGCCAGCCTGGGCTACAAAGTGAGCTCAAGGCCAGCTTGAACTGCATAGTGATACCTTGACTCAAAAAGACAAAAAAAAACCAAAACCAAAACCAAAACCAAACAGTAAAATTGTCTTGTGTAACAAAAACATTTGTAGATTTAAAATATATAATTACAGTGATATATACATTGAAATTAAAGTGATTCATGGTACTTGGCATTATCTAGAAAATGGTAAAAAAAATACCAATTTATCTTAGATATTAATGGGTCAAGGACACATGTTGCAATTTCTAAGGTAATTGCTAAAAGAACAGCAAAATACAATGTAACTCCAAGAAATAGAGGGGGAAATGGAATAATAAAAAATATTCAAAACAAACCAAGGAAGAAGGAAAAAAAGGAACACTAACTAGATTGTACAAATAGAAAACAAATAATAAGACAGCAAATTTAACTCTAGGGAAACTTCTTTACTCAGATAAGGGCTGTCCTCAGAGGGAGCCTTCGGTGCTTGTGTCTGGTACTAATCTGTCCTCTTGATCCAACTCAGACCTTCTGAGGCTTGTTGTCCAGTTTTTCAGGGGACAGCGATGTCATCAGTTTCCCTTGCTCCCTCCTTGGATAAACCTGCACAGGAAGCCCAGTCGTCACCAGAGGGCTGTTTCCCGAGGACCCCATCAAAGGCACATGGGGGAGACAATCTTCATGCCCATGTCCTTCCATGATGAAAGGCTAATGTGTGCATAGATGGAAACATTTGCATTGCCCAGTGAGAAACAGTCCTCACCACATTCTGCGCTCCACAGGGACAATTTCTCCCAAGTTGATACAGTACAGTACACTGTTTCTTTTAGACTGAGTGACGGATGAACACTTGGGCTGTGGCTTTACACTTGCTGATGTAGTTGTTCTCTGATCCCAGCCTGTTATTCAGCTTTGTCTTGCACTGAGCCAGTGTTCATTTATGTGTATGATTTGTGTGTCCTGGGACCTTTTCTGCGGACCTCTCCATCCTCATGCTGTCTTCTCTCCTGCTCCATTTGGCAAACCAACCCACCAGCAGGCTCTGTCCTCTGTGGAGTCTTTCCTTCCTTGGGCCCTGTCTAGCTGACCATGTGCAGTTGTTGTAGTCACATTGTATTGCAATGTTTAGTTCTGTGTTTTTACTAGGTTTGAATTTCTTTAAAGAAGGCTCTGTGTCATTGTATTTGAGTCTTACTATCTGAACTTAATAAAAGTTTACTAAATGCAGAAATAATGAGTTAACAAATAAACAGATGGTTGGTTTACTCTGCCTCAGTGGTGCACTATTACTAAGACCACCGTTTGGGTGTTCTGCTCAGCACTCCTGAGCTTATGCTAGTGAGTAATGCAAATGTCTCCGCTTGGGCACACTGAATTTACAATCCGTAATGAACTCTAAATTGAATTTATAATTGCTTTTATAATGCTGCTGCAGTCACGTTCATTCCAAATACTGACTTTCCAGATGCATGTCATAACCTTAATTTTCAATTTCACCCTATTTCTGTTAAGTGACATAAAAGGGAAGAGTGGTATGTGTTGAAAATTCCAAGCAAGAACTTTAATTTGTTATGTAATAGAGCCTGAAAAAAAACAGTTCGCAGTAAGATTCAGTCCAGGACCATGATTAGTTACTAATTAAGTTCAGTAGCTCAATACCAAAGCAAATGAGGGAACACGGAATTGCCAGAAAATGGGGAACCTAGTTCTTCCCACTGCTTCCAAGCCCTTTGCATTCAGGGCGCGTAGACCATTGCAGTATATTGCTGTTGTCTACAGCGCTCTGGCGTGGGGATGAGGGTACTGGCTATGCAGGCCAGTGGCCCCCGGCTCCAGTCTGCTGTGCTGATCAGTAAGGAGATCAAGGTCTCAGCACAGCCAGATCCTCCTTGTGACTCCTGCAGATTGAAGTTCAGCAAGAGGGAGTAGAATGTACCTGCAAGGACTTGGGGTCCTCATCTTCAGCCAAAGCTAACACTGAGAAGGGTTCAGAGTAAGCAAGAAACGTGTGCTAGCTAAATTTTAGATCTAGGATTTCAACTCTGGATGCAAATTGAAGTCATCTGAGAGCTTTTAAACCATAAAAACATGACAATGCCCAGACGCTGCACTTGCACATTAAATCAGAGTTGCTGCACAGCAAGGTGTGGAGTGGTTCCGGTATTACAGATCTCCCTGGGCTTCAGGAGTGTCTGAGTTGAGGACACGGATGGAAGCAGTGCTGATGACAATGAAGGGCTAAGGAGGCATAATTCTAACTCTGTGTCTTTTTGAAGAGCACCTTAATACTGATGCTTGGCGGTTTTAACACAGAATTTTCTCTTTCTGTTGGTATAAAAAGGTTTAAGCTGGTCACTCATTTGGGTTTATTTCTGAGTGTGTAGCCGTATTTCTAGGATGAAATAGTCGTTGGAGTTTTTATCTCCAATTTAATGTTTATGTAGCACTGGCAAACGTGTCTACTTCATTGGTTAAGAATGGTAACAGTGGACATTTTACAATGAAGCCTTGAAGGGCAGAGGTGGAGGATGGTGGAGGATAAGTACTCTAAACGGAGAGCAGCAAAACTGCACATGAGAAAGAGGGAAAGGAAATTCCAGATAAAGCATTGCAGATCAACAGACAGGGGACAGACAGGCCTCGATGGCAGCTAAAGGGGCAGCCACAGCCCGCCATGCCAAGGGGACAGGAGAGTGATCCAGGGGGATGCCTCTTCAGACCTCTGTGCCTGTGAGCATGCTTAGGCTGCTTTGCTCTCTGGTCAGGGACTGCATGGAGGGCTGAGTACAGATATTGCTTATTGAGCACTAGCTACAGGCCTAAGACTTTTACTTAGCATTTCATGTCCTCACAGCAACCCCACAGGTGGGTTCTATTATTTCCTCTGTTCTACAGATGAAGAAAGCGAAGCACAGCAGGCTGCATTTTGGGGGTCATCTCTCATTTATTCAGTGACCTATTTTTTGTTTATCCTGACTCAGAGATCTCATAATATATTTACTGGACAGTGAATTGTATATGATTGAGTGTCACCTGGTGGTGGGAATACATTCTGAGAACTCCACTGTTTGGCAACCTCGTTGTTGTGTGAATATGACAGCATGTACTTCATACAAACTTGGGTAATAGGGGCCATTCATTTCTCATCACCTCCTGATGCAATCAAAAGACGGCATAAGCTGTATGAGGCTGCTGCTGGTGTGCCTTGGCACAGATTTTTACAGTAATTTTTTTTAAGTAGAAGGAGTATATTCCAATATAAAAACACAAAGTATCGTATATAAACCAGTACATGCATAACCCAGCATGGAAATAATGTTGGAGCAATATTTTCATAGATATTAAGGATCATGATTAGTTACTAATTAAGAAAAATATTGGAGCAATATTTTTCATAGATATTAAGATGTACTGAGACTTTTGAGCAAGGAGCAGCATGATGGAAGTGTTGATAACCCTAGTCTGGAAGGTTAGGGCAACAGGCAAGTGTGACCCAGCTGAGCAGTTAGGAAGCAGATGGCAGCAGTCTAGGGGTGGTGTGGTGAAAAGCTAGTAGGTGGGTACAGGTGACAGAGGGCACAGGTGGAGGAGATGGAGGAGGACTCTGACCCCAAGTGAGGGTCACCAGAATCAGGAGGCCACCTGGGGAGGTGCTGCATGAAGCCCCAGCTTTATTTTTGAGGAACATTATGTCATTCTGGCCTCTGAGATTACTTTATTTGGTATTCTGACTTTAATATTTTAACTTTATTTTATACACATCTCTATTTTTAGTGTAGGTGGCAACATTGATCTCTATATTTTAATTTTCCATTAATTTTATATATGTATAATGTATTTACTTATTATTATAATTAAATGCCTATTAATACATAATATATACTTACAGATAGTATTCTATACTATAGGTTTTCAGGCCAGGATGAAGAGGGCAAGACCATGCAGGAGTGCATCATGTCCGATCCCACCTTTTCCATGGTGACGGTTCAACGGGAAGACAGTGGGATAACCTGGGAGACCAGTTCAAGTAGATCTTCTACTCCCTGGGTCTCAGAAGAGAGCCAGACTTCTGGCATGTGTAGTCTGGAAGGGTCAAATGTGAGTTCTCCTCCAGGAAGTGTTTCCTTTATTGTGGATGAAGTTAAAAAGGCTCGGAAAAGAACTCATAAGTCAAAGCATGGCTCACCATCATTGCGTCGGAAAGGCAGCAAAAAAAGAAATTCTTTTGAGTTCCCAGATGTTTCAGCAAACAAAAAAGACAGTTCTTTAACTTCAGAAAGCCAGGCAGTAAACACAGAGAAAGAGAAGTCATCTCCTGGCCTCTATGATAAATCAAGGAAAAAGAAGACCACCTCAAATATGCCTCCTATTACTGGGGCAATATACAAAGAACACAAACCATTAGTGTTAAGACCAGTCTACATAGGAACTGTACAATATAAAATTAAGATGTTTAATTCAGTTAAAGAAGAACTAATTCCTCTGCAATTTTATGGAACATTGCCAAAGGGTTATGTCATTAAAGAAATACATTACAGGAAAGGGAAAGATGCATCCATTAGTCTAGAGCCAGATTTGGACAATCGTGGTTCTGACATAGTTTCCAAAACAAGTAAATTAGTCACCCAAAGCACGGAAGATGGTAAAGTAGGAGAGCGTGGTACCCTCTGGAGAGGTACACTTTCCAAAGGATCAGAGTCCCTGACCTCATTATTTGGTCATGATGATGGAGAGAAAATTGATGCTGAGTCCTCCCTGAAAGGCACACCTGCAGCTGGGCCCGCAGCCTCCCACTACTTGAGTAACGACGCAGCCGCACCAGGGCTGCTGCTCAGATCCCCACAGGCAATGCCACAACAGCCAGGGCAAGAGTCAGAAGCCCATGACGAGGGACCGTCTTCTCCCCCTCCTGAGGTATCAGTGGCTGGGTCCCTGGAGACAGCAAAGGAAGAGTCTGAGGCTGAGGCAGAGGGAGCTGTCGGTTTGGAGATGGACTCTTCAGTCTCCTCAGCCTTGGTAGGTGAGGTTATGAAGGAAGTCATGGCTTCTGCTGACCATGCCAAGTCACTAGAGGCAGAGAAGGATTTGTTGGGAACAGGTTCACTGGCTCTGTCACCACCTACCCAGGAAGCCCTTGAACCAGGCAAGGAAGAGCTACAGCTGGCTTCACTAGAAAAGATGGAGCCAGCCTCTGGACACGTGGCCCCCACTCATCCTGGTGTCCAAGGAGAGAAAGAGGAAACCGGGTTTATGCCACCCATTTCTCTTCATGAGCCCCTCCTGTGCCAAGAACCAGAACAAGAAGAACTAGAAACTTCCCCACCAATACCTGCTACTCCTGAACCTGAAGGTTCTGATTTGGAAGAAGAGATCATAGAACTTGATTACCCTGAAAGTCCATTAGTTTCTGAGCAGCCCTTCCCATCACGGCTGTCCCCTGAAGTGCTGCATCACGAGGAGCCCACCCCTGCATCGCTGACAAAAGCAGCACCTGACCATGCCACTCTGTCTGATGATGAGAGAGAGGAAATGGAGTCTGTTTCTCCTGACTCTGCTTTTGTGTCAGAGTACTCGGCCCCTCAGGATTTGAACGATGAACTAGAGAAGCAAGAATCTAAGCCAGTTTCCCCATCTAGCACAAAAGCCTTATCTGAACATGCAGCTTTGTCAGAGGGAGAGAACGAGGAGTTCAAGCCTCGCTCCCTGGCTGTGGCCTCAGCACCCGAGCACTCTCTCTCACCACCCACACCTGAGAAGCCTTCTGGAGGCCTGTCGCCGCTGTTTTCTGCAGTGCCTTCAGAGCACCTGGTCTTTTCAGGAGGTGAGGCCTCGGAAAGTGAACGTCACACACCAGATTCCACGTCTGTTTCAGAACATTCAGTTCCCTTGCATGAAGTGCAAGAGTCACTGAAAGAAACATTTGACAAGTCCCCATTAAAATCTAAAGGTGTTTCTGAGCATGTGATTTTGTCAGAAGAGAAGGACACCAGGTCACAGTATCCAGCTGTGGCCTCCGTGTCCAAGTGCTCTGTCTCACCACCCCTAATGGAGCAGACTCCTGAGTGCCAGAGCCCCCTGCCTCCTGCTGCTACCCTGAAACACATGGTCCTCTCAGAAAAAGAGGGTCTTCCAAGTCAGCCTCTCATACCAGATTCAAAATTGACTCCCAAACCTGAAGTCCTCCTACATGCAACACAGGAATCCCAAAAGAAAATAACTGATGAAGCTCCCCAGTTCAAATCAGAGGGCATTTCTGAGCACATGACTCTGTCAGAGACAGAGAAGGAAAGCACTGGACCATGTGCTCCAGATGTGGCCACTGCATCTGAACGTTTTCTCCCACTAGACACAGACAGGACACCTGGGTACCAGCCCTCACCGCCTGCTGCTACCCTGCAACACGTGGTCCTCTCAGAGAAAGAGGACCTCCCAAGCAAGCCTCTCATATCAGACTCAGAATTGACTCCCAAATCTGCAGTTCCCCTAAATGCAACACAGGAATCTGAAAAGAAGACAATTAATGAGATGCCCCAGTTCAAATTAAAAGACAGATTTGAGCACATGATTCTGTCAGAAACGGAGAAGGAAGATGTTGGCCCATATTCCCCAGATGTGCAGGTCCCTGCACCTGAAGGCTCTCCGCTGCCCCAGACACCTGAGATGACTTCTGAATACCAGGCCCCACCACTTCCAGGCACCCTCTCTGAACATGTGGTCCTATCGGAAGAAGAGACCACGGAAATGAAGCGGTGTTCACCTTCTTCCGCATCTGCTTCTGAGTTTTCCATACCACCGCATGCAACACCAGAGTCCCAGGAAGAAGAAATTGTCCAAAGATCCCCTCTACACCTCAAAGGTGCCTCATCACCCATGAATTTATCAGAACAAGAAGACATTGGCCCCTTTTCTCCAGATTCTGCATTTGTGTCAGAATTCTCATTTTCGCCCAGTCCAACTCAGGAAGCAGAAAAAAGAGAATCTGAGTGTGGTTCCCCAGTGTGTTTAACATCGCCTTGTGAACACATGGTTTTGTCGGATGAAGATACCGAAGATGCTGGACTTTTTTCCTCAGACTCAGCATCACAAGTTTCGGTCCCACCATACAAAATTCCAGAAACAGAAATGAATGAAAGTGAGCCAGAGTCCATCGTAACTACAAGGTCTGCTTCAGGATTCTCTTACTTTTCAGAAGCAGATGAGGAAGAGCTTGGATCGACAGCTGCGACACCCATCCCTGAGGATTTTGATTCATCAGAGCAGCAGAAAGCTGAGCCTTGTCCTGCCATGTCTACACCCGAAGACCTGAGCCTTCCATCCTCAGGAGACAAAGCCACCAGTGCAGCAGCTGGGACAGATGTTCAAACATTCTCGACATCTGTATCAGAATATTTCATTTTGGCACAACAACAGAAAAGTCAAGCACCTCTGGAGCCTGAGGCTGAAGATCTAGTTTCGTTATATTTAACCAATAGATCAGAGCAGGAAGAAATGAAGGCTAATTCATCGGCAGTTGCAACCCATGCTGCTTCAAATGTACAATCATCCCTGGCAAAGGAAGAAACCAAACCTGTTTTGCCTGTGCCTCAGTATTCAGTTTCACTTGATTCGATCCATGCAACTAAGAAAGAACAGGAACCCAAAGCGTCACTCACTCTGAAAGCTGCAGATGAACAGATGGCTTTGTCAAGAGTCAGAAAGGAAGAAGCTGTGCCCGATTCTCAAGAAGCTATAGCACATGTGTCACAGGATCAAAAACTGGAGCCTCAGCCTCCAAATGTTCCAGAGTCTGGGACAAAATATTCAGTTTTGCCCGAGTTGGTAGATGAGCCAAAGAAGGATGTCAAGCTCAGTTTAGCTCCAACTGTGCCTTCCGAGCTAGAACAGACCTTGTTGTCAAAGAATGAGCCTGAAGTAGTCCAAGCATACTCGCCTCCAAGGGAAAGCTCTATATCTGGACCTGAGGTCTTATCTGGAGTGAACACGGAAGTGAGACATGATTCCAAAATAGCAAGAGAGCTTCATTCAGCCTCATCCAGAGCACAAAAGGGAGTTGAACATGGTCCACCTACACCAACACTTTCAGCTTTGTCGGAAGAAATAAAGAAAGAAATGGAACCCAGCTCCTTGACAACCACATCTGTAACTAAATGTGATTCAAACTTAACCACATTAGTAAAAGATATCCCCACAGGTCCATCTCCTGCCACTCCTGTAGAAGAACATCTAGTCTCAACAAGAGCAGGGAAGGGTGAGTTGGGAAGTGGTTTGCCAGCATTCCGCAAGGGTAGAGATGAGCATTCCATTCTCAAAGAAGAGGAAAAGTTAGCAATTACAAGTACTTCTTCTCAAATTGAAGCTTCTTCATCCAAAGGTTTGGTTCCATCAGAAGTGGAGGAGGAAACCAAAATAGATTCACCTCCAAGTGTGTGCTCTATCGCAGAGCACTCTATCTTGTCAACAGTAGACACTGAAGAAGTGCAATCTAGCTTGCTAGTAAACCAAATGTCATCTCCTCAGCTTTCAGCTGTGTCTGAGGGAGTGAGTGGAAAAGACAAACAAGGTCTTTCATTATCTGTGGCCCTTGACTCCACACATGTGGTTTCATCACAGGGAAAAAACTCGGTTTCTACCTCAGAAGTATCAAGGCCTGAACCTGTTCTTTCATTCAGCCTGGGGAGTGGGACTGAGAAAGAAGAAACTAGACTTCTGTCATCACACACTGTGTCACCTGCACCTAAACATGTAGTTCCAAGAGACAAGAATGAAGTGATGACAAGTTCTTCCCCCGAGTTTGAGAACTTAGTGTCGGAAGACTTAGTCCCAACACCACAGACCCTTGGGGATGATAAGAACAAACAAGTATGGGATACAACTTCTGCAGTTCATGGGGATTTTCTGTTGGGAAAAGAAGATCTTGCTCCAGCAGAGCTCCCTTTGGAGTCTGAGAAGAAAGACAAGCTGCACCAACTATCAGAACTATCAAAGGCTGGGTCAGAACTCACTGGTGGTTTAGGCAGACAGAGTGAACCTGTAGACACAGAACCAGTAGCATCTCTTATAACAGATACAGAAGGTTCTATTTTGGAAAAGGGCCTAGCTGAGCTTAGGAGCAGAGGAGAAGAAAATGAAGAAAACAGGGAACTTTTTGTGTCTGCTACAGAACCATCAAAGATTGCTTCTTTTGACCTCCATGCAGAACAAAAGAAGCCTGAAAAAATGCTTTCTTCAGATCAAGCTGTTGATTTGTCTGATGCGAGCACCTCATGTGAAGATAAGCCAGATCTAAATATTGAACAGTTGCCATCCATGAAAGAGAACTTGCCTTGGGAGCAGTCACAGTCATTTGTGACCCCTGAGCCTGAGCCGCTGGAATCCTCCAGCCCCATTGATCTGCTCATACGGCAGCTCCAGGCTGCTCCGTCAGATGAGGGCCGCACATATGAAATTGGGAAGCAGGTTCTGCCCCCAGCTATGGAAGAATCTCATTTGCCATTAGAAGAACCAGCATCCACTCCTGGTACTTCTGAGGGTAATACAGAAACCTTATCAACTGAAACTTACTCTTTTGAAGAAATAAAGGTGGTCCAAGAAATAAAGTCTCTGGGTCCAGCTGGAAATTTAGAAAGAAATACACAGAAGGGGCATATCCATCCTTTCATGGAGAGTGAAAGTTTTATATTGGAGAGAACAGACACTGACTTTTCCAGGCCTTCCAAAGAAGGCATCCAGGAAGAAGTCAAACCACCTCCTGAAGCACCTACCCAGGAACCAGTGTCTGGCCCATCAGCAGAACCAGTGAAGTTGGAAACCACCCCCTCTCCTGTCAAAGCACCCCATTTCCTTGTGGAAGCTGTGGAACCTGCACTGTACAGTGAGAAAGAAGCACACAGGGACACTCCCCCAGAGAAGCCACAAGAAGAATCGAAAATGGTTCCGTCAAAGATTATAGATGAGGAGGCCAAGGGAAGGAAATCAGTGCCTGAGGTGAAGATACTCACCCAAACAAAACCCATCTGCTCAACCCAGGCCGGAGAAGACCATCAACCCCCAGAGACACCTGAAGTCACGCAGCACCTGCACGAGAAGCCAAAGGTGGCTGAGCAAAGGCTCCCTGAGGAAAAGGGGAAGAAAGGACTTTCCTCTTTCAAATCATGGATGTCCAGTTTACTTTTTGGGTCAAGCACCTCAGATGCCAAAGTTGCTGAAAAAGAAGATTTAGATACCCAACAAAGTCTCTCTGTAGAAAAAGCAGTGACTGTGATAGAGCCTAAAGGTAAAATTCCTGCTGATTTTAATGCAACAGAGAAACCAGCTAACCATTCATTACCAGAGGTGTCTAGCGAAGATTATAGGAAGAATGAAATCCCGGACTCTTCGGAGAAAATGGGCATAAACTTAGTTACTTCTGCAGATAGTGAGGAACATCTCAGAATTCAACCGGATAAGAGATTGGTTATGGAGGAAACAAAAAATATTCCTTCTCATGTTACTGAGAGTAAAAGATACCAGAAGCCCACAATAGCTCCTCCAACTAACTGGAATATTTCTATTCTTAGAAAAGGACCAAGTGGTGATGAAAAGGAAAAATCATTTTCATTTGACGTAGTAGATAAGATGTCACAACAGCTAAAGACAGATTCGTTCAACTTCACAAATAAAAATATCATGAAGGAATCAGAGAAGCCAGAGCCAATAAATTTACCAGTAGAAGAATCAAAAGGCAGTTTAATTGATCTTGGTGAGGACAGATTAAAGACAGAAGTTCCCAAACTGACTTCCTTGAAACTTTCTGAAGAGGAAGTAAAACTCAGGCCCGTCAGCCCAAAGGAGCAGAAAGGTAACTTGGAAACTGGATCATGCACCTTAGCAGAAAAGAGTGACCTGGCAGACAGACAAGAAGTAGCGTTCCCCTTAGAGCTCAGACAAAATAAAGAGTTAGTGAAAGCACAAATGACACAAGAATATAGACCTATTACATTAGAAGAATCAAAGATTGCTGCTAGGCTGGAGCACATCTATCCAAAAGAAGACCATAAGGAAAGAGCCAAAATTATTGTTTGTTCTGAGGAGAAAGGAGAAGAAAAAGAAAAGCAGGCACAGGTATTTTGGGAAGAAAAGAAGGAGCAGGAAGATCAGCCTTATTCTCTGAATGTGGCCAGGTGTGTACCTGAAGAGCCAGTCATCTCTCCTCTTCATTCTTTGGGTGACGCACAACCATTTTCATTCATTAAAACAACAGCAGTTACTGAAAAACCAGAAAGTGTGCTTTCAGAGGCTCACCCAGGAATCAAGGAAAGAAAGGTATTAGAAAGCCAGCCACATCTGTTAGAAGAAAATGAAAGTTTTGTGAAGAAAACAAAGACTTTGTGCCCAGTGAATCTTCCTTACCATGATGAAATAGATAAGCATCCTTCACCTCTGGAAGAAAATCTGGTATTAGAAAAGCCAAGCAGAGATATAGCGGGTCACAGAGAGGAAAGAGGTCACAGTGTCACAGTGTCACAGCTGTGCACAAGTGGCTTAGTAGCCACCACAAAAGAAAGCATGAGGCGAGCATCTCCATCTGAAGAACCTGAAAGGACTGTGGGTCATCCTTCTGATGATATGGAAAGCTTAGAAATGCCACTTTATTTACGGTCATCTGTAAAACCACAAACTCATGTTCCAGGAGTTTGTCCAGAAGTTAACACAGAGAAGAAACAAGAAATGCCATGGTCAGAGTTGACTCCAGGTCATCCTACAGTCCACACTATTCAGACATCTGAAGATCATCCATCTGAGATGCTGAAGCAACCTGTTCTGGTTTCAAAGCACTCCTTGGAGACTATGGAAGATGCCCACATAAATAAACCAGTCTCTTCAGCAGGGAGCAACTATGCTCAATTTATAATTAGTGCATCAAGAAGCACAGCTGATGAGATGGTTAAAGAAATGTCCACGGAGCCTGAAGACACATATGCAAGAGATGTAGAATCCACAGTGACCAGTAAACCAGCTGGCCTTTCACAAGATCAGAAGAGTGCCTTCAGTATAATTTCTGAAGGGTGTGAGATATTGAATATTCATGCACCTGCCTTTATTCCTTCAGTGGATCAGGAAGAATGCGAAAAAATGCAAGATAAGTTAGAGTATTTAGAAAGCAAAACTGCAATAACCCTTCATGATGATAGTGAGGCAATTGTTCGCCACAAAATGTTACAGAGAAATTTAGAAGATTCTGGTGGAAAAGTTACACAATTGAAGGAGAATGAAGAAAAGGGAGCTCATGTTACAAAAGAGGAGCTATCCTTGGACTCAGACACTGGTGACTTAGCTTTTATTCAGCCCACAATTCCCAGTGAAGAAGATTACTTTGAAAAATATACTTTGATCGATTATAACATCTCCCCAGACCCAGAAAAACAGAAAGCTCCGTGGAAATTAACTATGAAAGAGGTGCTGTCAAAAGGAGCTACAGGAGAAACACTCACTTTTCCAGAAAGTCCACAAGAAAGTTCTCTAGAACATGCCTATGACCTAGTGAAATTAGATGAAAGTTTTTATGGCCCAGAAAAGGACCACAGCCAGTTATCTCAGCCAGAGATGGAAAAGTCTTTGGTTACCCAACACTCAGCTGACAGAAATGCTTCAAAGAGCATAAATAGGGATGTAGACTCCAGGTTGCCTGGGATGCCTTTATTTGATACGGAGGAAGGGGTTTTATCCAGAGCCCAGATATTTCCGACCACTGTCAAAGCTGTCAATCCTGAACTCCTGCAGGAGCCACCTGCACTTTCATTTCTATATAAGGATCTGTATGAGGAGGCAGCTGGGGAGAAGCAGAAGGAAGAGGAGAGAGCTTCTGAAGGTGACAGTGTGAGTTCTGAGGCACCATTTCCATGCAGAGATTCTGACACTGATGATGGAACGGGAATGTATTTTGAGAAATATACACTCAGAGATGACATTCTCCATGACACATCTGTAATGCATAAGGACCAAGGCCAAGGTCTAGAAGAAAAACCAGTTGGTAAGAATGATTCATACCAACTGATAGATACAGAAGAGGAAATTTGGAGGAAATCTGGAACTATTTGGGAAAAGAGTCTGGATGAACAGAAGGCTATTTACAGGGAAGGAGAAGCTGTGGGCCATGTGGAGACCTCTGATGACACAGCAGTGCAGGCAGCTCCCATCACTGAGGAGGTCAGTGTGGTTGTCCAGAAGATAAGCTATGCGGTTCCATTTCAAGACGACCGCAATGTTCTGGAGAGTATAGCTGAGGTGAGCACTCAGGGTCATGAGGCAGGAAACACTAGTCCAGAGGTCAGTCAGAATGTCCCAACACAAGTGTCTTTCACAGACGAAGCGTTTGCATCAAGTGCAGCTTATATTCCAGAAACACCCCAAGAAGAACCTCAAGTACTGGTCTCACCCACTCCAAGTGAACAGCGGTTCCGAAACAGCCCTGTGCAGGATGAGTATGAGTTTGCTGAACCCCTGAGTTATGAAGTGGTTAGTCAGGACATTCTACCAGATGTGCCATACTCAGACTCTGCAAACGAAGATGTGTTGTCTCACGGGAAGGAATT
This sequence comes from Chinchilla lanigera, assembly GCF_000276665.1. Classification (NCBI taxonomy): domain Eukaryota; kingdom Metazoa; phylum Chordata; class Mammalia; order Rodentia; family Chinchillidae; genus Chinchilla; species Chinchilla lanigera. The sequence goes on along the minus strand of NW_004955425.1, from coordinate 21,468,006 downwards.
CTTTGAGCACATTAGGAAATGTGAATTTCTCTCTGAGGCAGAACAGACTGTGTCTGCTGACCAGAGTGAGTTGGGCAGAAGGAGGACAGAACAAGACCAGTTGTCATCAGAGTTAGTGACTGAGAAGGCACAAAAGGAACCAAAGAAGACCCAGATTGACACCTATTGCTACACCTGCAAAAGCCCAGTTTCCACAATGGACAAAGTGTTTGGCACCCACAAAGATCATGAGGTTTCGACGCTTGACACAGCTATCAGTGCTGTTAAGGCAAGTTAACTTTGAATCATAATATATATATATATATTTTTTTTTTTTTAAAGAAAAAATGTATTTACATTCACATTTTTTCAATTAAAAAATGACTAATACTTGATACATTCATCTTTATGGAGAATAGCCAGAAAGCAAACTGAGAATCATTCCCCAAGAATTTAGTTGAGATTGGCTTGATGGATATTTATGGAGTACATACTATATGCTGGGCATTTTTCTGGGTCCTGGGGGATACCAAGAAATAACATGGGGTCACTGACTTGGGGGGGAGCTTGATCTCATAGCAGTGACTCCTAACATTATAAAAATATCATATCATTTTAGATTTAATAATATACCTTTGAGTATAAAAGACAACTTATTTTCTGGCATCTGTGGTTGTTCTTTAAAATAATCATGTATATTACATAGAGCAATTTTTATTTTAAGACATAAAATACTCAAGTAAGATTTTTAATGCTGATTTTTCCCTATTTCCTTTTTTAATTATAAAATTTATGTCATAAATGGAAACTCTTTGCATTCTCTCTGGCAGTGGCTATAGGACCCTAATCTAGATATGTTAGTCCCTGAGCATATCCTTAGGTGTGTGGATATAAATTCTCCACCTCCCTAGGGACGCTGTTGGAAGCCACCATTTAGTTTCCCATCCATCCTTTCAGTCACTTTCTGACTGGTTTCCATGATCCTGCCTCTTTAATCTCTTCCCACACTAGTGCCAAGGATGTCCTTGAAAATTAGCAAGCAACAAGAAGAACTGAGCATTTACTGTATGCCAGTGTGTTAAGTTCTTTATATACAGGATTCCTTTTAATTCTCTTTTTTAAAATTTATTTTAAAAATAAAACAAGGAAAACATATTAACAAACAGACATCCATTTAAAATATAGCATAAGAACAATACAAACAATACAGAGTTACAAACAAAGTGGTAAGAAATTAACAATGGTTGTTGTATTACATATTGATATCTTCAAGGTGGTTTCTCAGGAAAACAAATAGAGACATGCAATATTGATCAAAAAGTAATCATTAAGTCTTCCTTTCAGTAAAGCAATTGAAGACAGTAGTGCAACTATGTTAGCTATCCTGTATATACATACATGCATAATTTCTCCTTCTTTCCCTTCTCTGTTCCCACACCCCAGTTGCCCTTTACTTTTGAGCATTTTCCTTTCCTTTCACAAAGTCTATCATACCTTCTATTTTTATTCACTCTTTCAGGTTCTTACACTAGTGAGACAATACGTTGCTTACAGATGCGGTTCTGATTTATTTCACTTATGAGTATGGTCTCTAGTTGTGACCATTTACTTATAAAAGCCTCGAGTTTATCTTTCTTTATAGCTGAGTAATATTCCATTATATAAAAGTACAATAATTTTTTAATCCAATCTTCAATGGATGGACATTTGGGTTTCTTCCACAATTTAACAATTACAGAGTGCACCACTATGAACATGGGTGCACATATATCGCTGTGATATGCTGTTTTCAGATCTTCTGGAAAAATACCCAGAAGGGGAATAGCTGGGTTGAATGGGTCCTCTAGACCTAGTTTGTTGAGGAACCTCCAAACTGATTTCCACAGTGGTTTCACCAGCCTGCATTCCCACCAGCAGTGGA
>NW_004955425.1:21457591-21461791 GCF_000276665.1 Chinchilla lanigera | reverse complement strand
ATGGCAGCAAGCAGCTTCTTTCTTGCCTTACATGGTAAACAAGCTACCCCCACCTAAGGGGCATGTAGCTCTCACATAATCTTTGCCCTCCTCTTCCACAGGCTCAGGATGTATACAAAATAAGCACCCTGGCTTCCTGCTGAGTCACTTAGCCAAACCTCTAGACTCCCCAAATTGACACAATGTATCAACCATAACATGTTCTAATTCATTTCTATATTTTTCATTTAATGTTTCTGTCCATTGCCTATGTTCTTCTATTTTTTTTATATGTTCTTTAAATGTGCTGAGCAGTTCTTTTATTATTATTGTCATTTCATTTTTTGCCTGAGAGAGTATTTCTGATCTGTTGTCTTCTATGGCCTTATGGAGTTGTTTCTCTACTTCCATTGCAATCTTTTCACCAATTTCATGAGTGTGTTTACCAAGTTCTCTTATGTCAATGTCTCCTGGACTTGTTGTGAGTGTGGTTGAGTTCTGAGATTGCATTTTAGTCCTTCGTCTTATCATGTTTGATACGTGATGCAGAAAGCTCAGTCTCCTTCTTCTCTGGCAGCTCAGCAAAGGCTGCTAATGTCCCTAGTTTTTCTGGTGGTCAAGCTTGCCCTTCAGTGTGTGCTGAGATGTGCTGCTTAGTCTGGGGTCTTCTAGCATATGGTGAAGTATATCTAGTTCTCCCAGGTCTCATATGCAGACTGTGATGTCTACTGATGGCAGACCATATGATCCAGCATCTCCTCACATTTCAGGGTACAAGTATGACCCAGAATCAGGTTGCACTGGTGGTACAATCCTGAACCAGTGGTCCTGTGTCCCCAGGCATTTCAGGGTACAGGCAAAACCCAGACACGAACTGCAGGGTCAACAGTTTTTGGACAACCTGATTCTGTGTCTGCAGGCACCTCAGGACATGCACAGGCTCTAGATGTGGCTGCACTGACAGCGATGGCAGACTGCCTGTGTCTGTGACCTCCTGGAGGTCAGGGCACAAGTAAAGCCCAGAATTGAACCACAGTGCCAACAGCTCATGGAGCACCTGCTCCAGTACCTCACTCAGTGCTGGGCATGCACAGGGAGGGCCCACATGCGAACCCTGGTGAGAGCAGTTTGTGGGCCTTCTGAGTGAGGATCTCTTGTCTGCACTGGGTGCACAGAGGGCCAGGATGCTTTTTAATTCTCAAAACAACCCTGTCAAGTCAATGTCATCAATTGGTGTAAGTGATTTACTGCAGTCATGGAAGGTAGTGGGATTGGTACTCAGGTGTGTCACTGCCAGAGCTTGTGGTCTTGACTATGTATTTATACCACATGGGTCAGTGCCTTGCTAATGGTAGTGATTCCTAAAATTATCATTCAATTCAGTCACTGTTAAATAATTGTCAGAAACAAATTGGAATCTTGGCATTTTTTCCTATTAAATTAATCCTCAATTTATCTGATATTGGTTTCATTCCTCCTGGTGAAATTTTGTTGAAGTTTTACCTGTTAACATTTGGATGTGCTAGGCGTGGTGGCACATACCTGTAATCCCAGCACTTGGGAGGCTGAGGTAGGAGGATTGCTGTGAGTTTGAGGCCAGGTTGGACTACATAGTGAGTTAAAGGCCAGCCTGAACTACATAGTGAGACTGTGTGTCCAAAAAAAAAATTTAAGGAAGGGCAGGGCAGGGCATAGGCAAACTTTGTGAAAACTCAGATATGGGTTGCATGAGCTCAGGTGAGAGGATCCCATTCCATGGGGTCACTGACTGTTACTGGATGTAACTACCTGAAAGAAGACTGGATTTTCCAACTTTCTTTATATTTTATTTATCTCTGAGTTTTAGAAATTAAAAATAATTGTCGAATGCTATCCATTAACATTTTTGTGATGTAGGGAGAAGTACCTCATGCCTTAAAAACTTTTATTTTTGTTTTCTTGATCTGTCCTAAATGATATGAGCAGAAAGTGGAAACCAGCTGACTGAAGCCAGGGCTGCTTGCGTGAGCTTCATTAAGATAACCATGAAGAGTAAAAGCTGATTGGCAACTTTAAAAAAATAAAAATCAACTGAAAAAAGCTGCAACCTGAGCGTTCCCCAGCCTCTTGCGGGTGGGTGTCCTGTGCCTCTGCAGGGGCTGATGGCTGCATTTAGAATAACTCTAGTCCTTGCTTCTCCTCCAGGCCCCTCCCCACCCTGGTGGCTCATCTTCTCTTTCTTCCTTCATGCCTTTGCTTCCTTCTCAGTGCCTATTGACCTCCTGGTGTGTGTCAGGAGTGAAGCTGATGACGACAGTAGGAAGCAAGAGGAAACAGGAGGGTGGATTTGTAAGGTCCCCCAGAGCAATGCTGAGCATAAGCCCAGGTGTGGGTGGATGGGAAGGACTGTGCAAGATGTTTCTAAGGCTCAAAGCTTGGCTCAACCTTCAAATGAGAGAGCTTTTCTAGCAGTCAAAGGCCTGGAGAATATTCTACAGTTAGGGAATACACAGGAAAATGTGCACAAATAAGAAGTGTCTGAGGAAAGGATGCAGTTGGAGATGGGAGCTGGGGCTGGGAGATTCTGGAAGCAGGGACTTGAGGGACCAGAGGGCAGATCCTGCAGGTGCTTCCTTGGTGTAGCCTCTTCCTCATTTGATGGGTACTGAATCAGACAGTGAATTTATTGTTTTTTTAGCAGGACACACTATTGCTAGGTTGATCCCTCTGGTTAAAGTAGGTACCATCCTCCCTCACTGCCCCATCCATTTTCTAGTGGAGTATTTTAACTCGTTGAAGGTCTTCAGGATGTTTGTATCCATTTTGCAGGCAGTTTCTAGTATTTGGTACATGGGATCCAATCACCTCCACACAGCCAGGTCTTCCTGCACACCGAGACCCCAGGTGCAAACTGTGAGCTGACTCCTTAGATGTGCTGGGCAGTGTCTTGGAAAGCCTGCTCTCCTAGAACAAGGCATTACTAAGGAGAGGGCATTCAAACCTGTAGCTTATTTAAGTAAACTCACTAATTGATCAAGAAGTCAAATTTTTTGCATTAGAAAATAAACTGTCTTTCCTTTCTTACCAATTTTTAATTAAATTTTTAATGAAATTTTTAATTAATAAATTTTTTATTTTTAAATAATTTTTGAATTTTTTTATGAATACATATTTACAGTACATAATAATTGCTTTCCTCATGTGGAGCTGGTACATATACATAACTCATTTTAATTCAAGTCCCCCTTTGCTCCCCTCACTCAACCTTCCCTCCTTTTCTTGGTCCCCTTTCTGCTTGCTAAAGATCTACCTTCCCATTTCCTATTATCTACCTTTTATTTTGCTCTTTATATTTTAGGATTCTCATATATAACTGTCTGCAGTTGCTTTGGGGCTGTCACTCACAAACCTCTTAGTTGTTTGTCTTACAGAATTATCTGTAATCAGTTTAGATGAAGCAGCAGAAATACTTCAAAGATTTGCTAGTTGAATATGGTACACACAATTTCCACCATATATACCGGACTTCTAAGGAAAGTGAAGCCCACTGCTTGAAGTTCTTTTCTGAAATATTATGTATTAAGGATGCCATAATTCTTTTCTGCAGGTTCAATTAGCAGAATTTCTTGAAAATTTACAAGAAAAATCCTTGAGGATTGAGGCCTTTGTTAGTGAGATTGAATCTTTTTTTAATACCATTGAGGTAAGTTAACATAATCCCTTTTGCCTTATCATAAGTAAATGATTCTGAGCTAAAGGGATCTGAATTGGGGTGTGTGTGTGTGTGTGTGTGTGTGTGTGTGTGTGTGCACACGCTGCTCACCACTGCTAGTTTTGTTCCTTTCAGAGTGAGAGTACTTGGTGTCTTGCCTGGATGCTACTTTCTGCCTAAGAACAAAAGGTTCACCTGTCACAACAGACATTCAGTCGTGGGCACTTACTATATTCAGGGTTTTGCATGCTTTGCCTAATTTAATCCTCCTAACAGCCACATGAGATAGGTGTTATTGCTTCCATTTAGTAGCTAAAAAGTGGAGACTTAGAGTTCAGAATGTTGCTCTGCTTTTCTGGCTCTCTGTGGGTTAACCCTGCTAAGATGCTTGAGGGCGCTGCCGGGAGCTGTGCCCAAGGCCAGTGAGAGCTCTCCAGATGCTGCTGTTCCCATGAGCTCTCTCCCTCTTGGCTGCTACTGTGCACCCCGCACAATGAAGGGAGCAGGTAGTGATGCTCCGCGCCTCTACA
>NW_004955425.1:21448787-21457335 GCF_000276665.1 Chinchilla lanigera | reverse complement strand
GGCAAGTGCAAAGTCGTGAGTTCGATTCCTGGTACCAGAAAAAAAAAATGAAATACCTATTATACCTATTATACATTTGGTCCTTATTTACATTTTTGATTTCTCATACCAGAGAAACAATGTGGTATTAAAATCCAAAAGGATTGCTTTTAGAGAGTAAATTATATGATCACCTTATCACTAACCTTGCTGATGCGGATAGTCCAAGATCTAGTTTATCCAATTGGGCAACAAAGGAGAAACTGCCCCTCCCTGGAGAACATTTGGGAACTTAGGACCCTTCAATATCCTGGTACCTCCCTCTCTCACACTGTGATTTTAGCAGAGAGCAGGAAATAGCACCAGCCCTCACCACCACCTGGTGGTCTGGGATCCTTGCTTGCTACAATGCCATTTTTAAGTTTTATCACATGGGAATGCAGCTGGATAAGACTTCTATACAAATGCCCCTGCCTTTGGTATTTTAGTATCTAAAACCTTCTGGATAGTACTCTTTCAGCTGGTTCTATTGCAAAACTAATTATGGCAAAGGCGGTTGGTAGGTTAGAAATCTAATATTAATTAGATATGAAGTATACAGTCTAAAGCTCTAAAATTCTGATTTTCTTATTGAGACACCAGATGTCAGTTCTTTAAAAGAAAAAGAAGAGGAGGAAGAGGAGGGGGAGAAAAGGGATGTACTTCTTGTTTCATTCAGGAGTGTTTTTGTTTCTCCTCCTAGGAAAGCTGCACCAAAAATGAGAAGAGGCTAGAAGAACAGAATGAGGAAATGATGAGGAAAGTTTTGGCACAGTACGATGAGAAAGCCCAGAGTTTTGAGGAAGTGAAGAAGAAGAAGATGGAGTTCCTGCATGACCAGATGGTTCACTTTCTGCAGAGCATGGACACCGCCAAGGACACCCTGGAGGCCATTGTGAGGGAGGCTGAGGAGCTAGATGAGACTGTCTTCCTGACAGTAAGTGCCATTTGTGACAGGCTCTGCTACAAGTCTACTCTCAAACGTCATCTTTCAACATTCCCCAAAATCGTTTATATTTCAGTGTGGGGTTTGAACAATTCTGGCATTTTAGAATTATTTGGGCATTCAGGATACCCACAAATGCCCCACAAATCCTGGAAGTTCCAGTGCCCAGATCCAGCTGAAAGATTCATGGAGTCAGGCCACCCTGTCAAATGCCCCACAAATCCTGGAAGTTCCAGTGCCCAGATCCAGCTGAAAGATTCATGGAGTCAGGCCACCCTGTCACAGGGACAGGGATTTGTCTAAGAGGGAATGGAAACAGCCTTCCAACCTTAGTCCTACCACCCTATCTCCTGGTCCCTGGCATCCTCTCACTGGCTGCTGGGCCTCTCCTCTCCACTGCAGAGTCTGAGGTGGCCTCTCACATGAGCCATTCCCCTGGAACCTGGCCAAAGCTGAGGAACATTTTGGCACACTTTCGATGCAAAAGGATGCCATAAATTGTGGGACCCCTCTCAGGCAATGTGACAGCATTTTTCCAAGTGGCTATCTGGAGAAAAGGTCCCCTAATTCCAGCAAACAGTTGTGGACAGGAGATTCCCGTGGGTGTTCTTTAGTTGTTCCAGAGTCAGATCTCTAACCCTCATGATTCTCCCAAACACCAGCAGATCCTGGCTCTCTGCAGAGCTAGGACCAACCAGCAACAAGGAGATGGGTTCCCAGAGGGCGGCCCCAAGCCTTCTAGGCAAACTGGGGACAGTGCCATCATTTGATGTGTAGGGACCTTCAGTTAGAAGATCCCACCCTCCTAGCCCACTGTGGAGTTGGCCATCTCAAGGAGATCTGCCTTAATTATTAGACTGCTTCATGTTTCATTAAGGTGAGCTTTAGTATTTTTAAATCAGGCACCTCTTGTGAAGCATAACATTAATGAAGCACTTGTGTTTCCCAAGAATGTTATCTGTGTTTGATAAGAATATTTCCTTTTCTCTAGAAGTAACAAATTGAAAAAAAAATTTCCCTCCTTGCATGTAGTCATTGTAGAAAAATTGGAAAATACAAGAAAGGACTGAGAAGGTGTAACTACCCAGAGATGACCACTGACTTACATTTTTGATATATATTTAAGCAAATTTAAGTCATTTTTCTTGCTTCAGAGAAATCCATTCTGGAGGCTAAGCCATTTTTTAATAAATAGAGAGAAGCAGAGTACAAACAACCCATTGTCAGCCTGGCTTATCAGAGAGTGGAGGTGACTGTGAAATGAAGCCCTGGTAGCCCTGGGTGGGTGGGGGGCACCACTGGCCTGAGCTTGCATTTCCCTGGCCCAGGGAAGGGGAGGGACGACTGTTTCCCAGCTTTGTAGTCCTAAAGCCCTTTGGTTGGTTTTTCATTTTGTTAATCTCTCTCTCTCTCTCTCTCTCTCTCTCTCTCTCTCTCTCTCTCTCCCTCCCTCCCCTCCTCCCCTTATTTTCATCTGCCCCCATAAGTCATTTGAGGAAATCAATGAAAGGTATAGTATATAAAACATGCACAATGTAGTGGCGAGTGGGACTATAGCATGACTGAATGCTTTATTTTTATATCTTGATGCTTTATACAAAATGACTGTCAATTAAAAATTCATCTAGGGAGCTACTGGGTTTTCACTGACACAGTGCTTTTAAAAACTAAATGACAGCTTGGAAAGCAAATTGCATGGACTTCAGCTAAATAATAATTATCATAATGTAGATTTTTAAGTGCTTCCTTGAGATGTATTCTGTATTTTCAAAGCCTTATATAGACCATCTTTCCATCACTGCATACAAAAAATGTTGTAACTTAGACATATTGGCTAAATATGAGTATTTGAAGGAATCATCTGTATCTGCCTAGAGTAATCTTATGACTTATGTAATCCAATGGCATGTTCCCTCATCTGTCTTCAAAAGACAGTCACACATTTATCTTCTAATTTTGCTCAGCTAACCTGAAGGAATTTTATTCTTGATTTTGTTTTGTTGATGTATTTAACACTCAGTCTAAGAGAGTCTTCATTCTTTAGAAAGGCAAAACATTCAACAAGAAATTAGAAAAATTTTAGAAAAATATAGACATGTTTTTCTTTTCTTCTTTTTGATGCTGAGGCTCAAACCCCAGGCCTCCCCCATGCCAGGCAAAGGACCTACCACTGAGCTATACCTTAGCCCACATTTAGCTCTTGAAGCACTTGATGTGGAAATTCTCATGCTGATCTGACTCCTTTCTCTTTTGTCCCCTCACAAAAACTGAGGCCTTTCTCACAGGCTGAACCTAATGTTTAATCTTTTTAATGTAATTTTAAATGTGAACTTATAAATTTTGAATATTATCTTCAATTTATTTCCATAACAGTTCAAATTGTGAAACTGCATAGAGTAAAATCAGAAATTTGCATGTGTGGCGTATTAAGATATATAAAAATGGATTTAGTTTGGAAATCCAATCTTTTTACGTAATTGAAATTACACAGATGAATCCTACACAGTTCTATTCAGCAGAATATTGCCAATACATTTTATGAAAGTAGCTTGTGTATTAATATTTGTGTTAATCAATAAGAGTTTTATATAAATAAAGCCACCTGGGAGCTTTAGAAAATGCTGACACCTGAATCTCATCTCCTGAGATTCTAGTTTAATTGGTCTGAAGTATAATCTGGACATTTTAAAACTTCCCAAATGATTCTAATTTGCAGCCCGGGTTGAGAACCTCTGTGTTGAGCAATCTGTCCTCTGGCCCAATGGTTCCTCACACTGTCTGTACCTGAATCATCTGCAGTTTGTTTAACCAAAGACTCTGGGCCCCAGGAGCGGCTCTATTGGAGTTCCTGGGCTAGAACCAGGCATCTGCACCTCTGTAATCAGTTCTACAGAGCAGTGAGCCTCAGATGCACCATGCAGGTTTTGAAGCTGATACTGAGGCCTGGCTCCTGATTTCCTTTATTTTAAAAATTATACATTTTTCTAAATATCATTATTTTTCCTAATCAAAAGTATATGGATTTAAAGTGTCATTCCATATACACTGAATTTGTAGATGTCTGTTTGATTATTCATGCTTCAACCATTCAAGAAAGATAATGGTTGGTAAAAAAGAAATGGGATACATGAAAATTTGTGAATGTTTTTACCTTAAAATGCTCTAGAATGTTTTTACTTTTCTAAGTATTAGAATATTGCTAAAATGAAAAGACAGCCATTTAATACTAAATGGCATTTTTTGGTTTTTGTGCTTAAATTTGTTAATTTCTCATTTTAATTAATTTCAATTTCCTTGTCCAGTTGACAGTGAATTAATCTTTACTAAAGTTGCATGTCACATAAAGAGAACATACTTGGGATAACCGTTATTTTTCTGTAGGGAAAAAAAGAACAAAATTCAAGGATTCGGTGAAGAAATATGAGCAACTGAAGAAAGCCTTGTTAACATGTGATACACACACACACACACACACACACACACACACCCTTCATATCCTCAAGACACATCTACCTCCATGTCTCAGTGTTATTGGCATTCCTTTCCATAAGTGCTAAATATCTAGTTTATTTGACCTTGCTGCTTTTTCTGTATATCTCTAAAGGCAGTGCTTGTATGTTAAATGATTTTTCTTGACACCAAAAGTGCTTAAATTAAGGAATGCTGTCAAGCATATTTAGACTCAACATTTGCATATCTTGAAAAACACATTTGCTTAGAAAATGGTCTTCTGTTAAGGAGACACATTTCCCCCTCCATTTCACTCTTCTGTGTTATAATAATGAGAAGAGCATTTCAACCATATTGGACTACCTACATAAAGAGGTCTTCTTGCCCTTTCATATGCTGATGTTAAAGCGGAGCAGGCAGCTGCACAAGGGAAAACGCAAAGATCTTACTTGTGGAATCCACAGCCAGAGCTTTTGTGCTACACAGAGTCCTGCATTTATGTAGTGGTGTATACTGAGAGGACTTAGTGTGCCTATTGTTCACTGCTTTTTGTTAATTCTGAGTCTGTCGTTTCTACCCCTGCACCTCAAAGCCTTAGTTTACACCTCCTCTGTCCCCTCACAGCTTCTCATCTGTGGTCTGTTGTTTTCTTAGACACCTGTCGGGATCTTTGTCTTCACTCCCCTTACAGAAACAGTTCTGAGCTCTCCTGGCTTTAAAAGATAAATGGAGGTTCTTGGCAGGTCTGAGAGGCTCTTCACAGTCAAGCCACAGCCACTTTTCCTTTTCATCATTCATTGTCTAGCAGAGACAGTTGGGAAAGAGCCTCGCTCTGTGGTCCCCTCACTGCCCTCTGGCCCTGCAGGGAGCCAGGCTCTTCCTTCTCTGCTCTGCTACCGCTCTCCTTCCCTCTGTGATACTCTTGCCCCCTTCCTGCCTGGCAACCTTCCGTGTGTACTTTAAGCTCCAGCTCAGATACCTTCTTTTTGAAGCCCTGACTAGAACCATCTCCTCTATATCAAACACTAGTGGATTTAATGGTGTCCAACAATAGGAAACAGAAGATTGTCTCTAAATGCTTCACGGTCATCTCCCCTCATACCGACCCCAAATCTACCACCTCTGAGAACCCACTTACCTGCCCCAATGAAACTATTGCCCTCTTCTTTATTAAAAAATGTGTTCATTAAATGCCCACCGTGTGCTAAGTAGTTGGTGATGAATTTGAGGAAACCAAGTGAAATAAGGGCTGGAGGCAGTGGGTGTGTCACACAAATCTAAGGAGACATTTGTACCCCAAGTGTCAATTTGTCAATTCATATTAGCAATATTCTAATATTTAGAAGAGTAAAACTATTCTAGAGCATTTTAAGGTAAGAATATTCACAATTTTTCATGTATCCCCCCCTTTATTTTAACCAACCATTCTTTTATATTTATTTATTTATTTATTTTTTGGTACCAGAAATCGAACTCAGTACCTTGTGCTTGCCAGGCAGGCACTTGTGCCGCTGAGCTATATCCCTGGCCCCATTATCTTTTAAAGCCAAATATAAAGCCAGGAAGTGGCTCTGCGAGTGTGCAGGAAAAGAGCTCCCAGGCCTCCATAGAAGGCCGAGGTGGGCCTGTTCTGGAAAATCAAAGTTCTTAGGAATGAAGCCAGACAATGCCTTGAATTTGACTCAGCCTCTGAAGAGAGACCCAGGCCTGTGCAGCACACAGAGGAAGCTTCTCGTGTATTTCAAGGCCTATGCTAAAGACACATTATTTGCAAACTCTCTCTTTCCCCTTTGTTTTTTTTCCACATTTCCCCTCCATACGAATGTTAGCAGCATCCCTTGCTAGTTCTCCCAGGAGAGGCTTCAGTCTCTAAAAGCTGTTAATTTATAAATTGTGGCTTTTTAGTCTTTTAAAGACAGTAGGCCTTGCCCTCTTCTGCTGATGTAACCCCAACCCTGGTCCATGCTGGTCCATGATTAAATGACCAGAAGCTTGAGGTTGAGGTGTGAGAACCTCCTACAGCATGTGACTCCCCAAATGAGTTCTGAAAATGTGTATCTTTTAAGAAATTTAAAATATGTATCCTTTAGGAAATTTAAAAAAATCAGAATCATTGAAATGAAGTTATTTTTAGAACTCACTTTACAGAAAAAGTTTAAAACTGCATAATTTGTCAAACTGTTTTCAAATCTGAGGAGGCAGAAATGAAATTTTCAATATTACCGATTGCCTAGGAACCCAAAGAGTGCCTAGACATTAGACAAACTGTATTTTCAGACTCCCAAAACAATTTAAGTCCTTTCTGGATACGATGTTAGTCTTGTCTCATAAAAACCACTGCTGCCAAGACCTGCTGCATTTTGGGCGGTTGCTATCTGCCCCGGATGTGCTGTTCACATCTGACTTACGGCTGCTCCCTAGGTTGCTCTCCGCTGTGGCGAGCACGGCTTCGCTGGAGCACATGCCGGCTGCCTTCTCGCTGTTCGAACATTATGAAGACGCCACAGCCAGAAGTGACCAGATGCTAAAACAAGTGGCTGGTGAGCATTTTATCTGTTCATTACCTTGATGAAGTGTGGCAGCTTGCATTTGTTTTTTATAAAGTTTCTATAATTGGAAGAAGAAAAAGGCTGGTTGTAAAAATTTGAAACCCTGAGGTCAGCATCCCATTTCAGTGATACACCGCATTTCCAGTTGGAGCTTCGTGGCTCTGCTGGAGTCGACAGGAACAGAGGAAAGCACTGTGCAGCTGGAGGGCCCTCCCCACCCACTCCCCTCCCTGTCTCATGTTTAAAAATAAGATTTCTCTTTTGCTCTCTGTGTAAAAGAATTGTTTATTTCTGTCGGCAGACAGGTATAGGAGGAAAGAGGAATCAAATATTTCCATGGTGTTGAACTGATTTTTCTTCATGAGTAGCTTTCCCCTCTTCATTTCAACTCTTTTTCCCTTTTTCATCCCAAATGGATTAGCCTGGAGAGCTAACAGCTCAACATCCCTGTCCATAGCCAGGAGCCTCCCACTCAACTGTCAGAAGTATCCTGCCCCTCTTCAAAATATTTTTAATGTGCTATTTAACAAACAAGACAATAAAACTGTAGATTTTTTAAACTGCTGTGTTTCAAGTTACCAAGTTTCATGTGCTGTGTAGTGTGCTCAGCTATCCTCTTCGAAAGATGCTATATTCTTCCAAAATTACTTAAAGACAGTCATTTTATGTATCTATGTATTTATTTCTTTATTTTAACAGACATCCATTTACAAAATAGCATAAGAACAATACAAGCAATACTGAATTACAGACAAAGTGGTAGGAAATTAACAATGGTTGTCATGTTACATATTGATATCTTTAAAGTGGTTTCTCAGGAAAACAAATAGAGACATGCAAGATTGATCAAATAAGTAGTCATTAACTGTTCCTTTCAGTAAAGTGATAGAAGTCAGTAGTACAACTATGTCAGCTATCCCATGTATACATACATATATAATTTCTCCCTTCTTTCTTTTCTCTTTTCCCTCATACCAGTTGCTCTTTAATTTTGAGCAGTTTCCTTTGGTTTCAAGATGCCTATCATACCTTCTAATTTTTATTCACTCTTTCAGGTTCTTATACTACTGAGACAATACATTGCTTACACATGGAGGTCTGGTTTATTTCACTTATGAGTATGGTCTCTAGTTGTGACCATTTACTTATAAAAGCCTTGAGTTTATCTTTCTTTATAACTGAGTAATATTCCATTATATAAAAATACCACAATTTTTTTATGCATTCCTTGGTGGATGGATATTTTTATTGCTTCCACAATTCAGCAATTACAAATTGTCCTGCTATAAACATGGGTGCATGTATATCACTGTGATATGAAGTTTTCACATCTTCAAGGAAAATACCCAGAAGGGGAATAGCTGGGTTGAATGGGACCTCTAGACCTACTTTGCTAAGGAACCTCCAAACTGATTTCCACAGTGATTTCACCAGTCTGCATTCCCACCAGCAGTGGAAAAGAGTTGCTATTTCTCCACAGCCTCACCAGCATTTGTTATTGGTTGATTTCTTGATGATAGCCATTCTTACTGGGGTGAGATGAAATCTCAATGTTGTTTTAATTTTCATTTCTCAAATGACTAAT
>NW_004955425.1:21445821-21446937 GCF_000276665.1 Chinchilla lanigera | reverse complement strand
TGGTAGTAAAGATTTTCAAAGTAGGTATGAATGACCTTTTGAATTTCTGTAGGATCTGTAGTGATTTCATCTTTTTCATTCCTAATTGCATGAATTTGAGTTCTTTCTTTTCATTTTTGAATAAGGTTGGCTAGGGCTTTATCAATTTTATTTTTCTTTCAAAGAACCAACTCTTTGATTCATTTATTTTTTGTAGGGTTTTGTTTGTCTAAATTGCATTAATTTCTTCCCTGATCTTTATAATCTCCTCCCTTCTTTGGGCTTTGGGCTTGACTTTTTCTTCTTTTTCTAAAATTTTGAGGTGCAGTGCTAGTCTATTTATTTGTTCTCTTTCTATTTTCCTTATGTGTGAGTTCACCTCTTTAAATTTCCCTCTGAGGACTGCTTTCATTGCATCCCACAGATTATAGTAAGTTGTATTTACATTTTCATTTGTTTGTAGGCTTTTTTAATAACTTCTTTAATTTCTTCTGTGACCCATTGATTGTTTAGAGGTTGCTGTTTAATTTCTAAGTGTTTATGGAATTTTTAGAGTTCCTTTTGTCATTAATTTCCAATTTCATTGCACTCTGGTCAGATAATGTGCATGGAATAATTTTAATTGTTTTACATTTTCGTAGGTATGCTCTATGGGCTAGAATGTGGTCTATTTTAGAGAAAGTCCTATATGCTGCTGAGAAAAATGTGTATTCTGATGTTGTGGGGTAGAACACTCTGTATACATCTACTAAGTCCATTTGTTCACAGCTTTGGTTCAGATCTGTTATTTCTTTGCTGATTTTTTGTCCAGTTGACCTATCCCTTTGTGTCAAAGGGGTGTTGAGGTCCCCTATTACAATAGTGTTCTTAATGATATGGGTTTTCATGTATGTTAAGATTTGTGTTATATAGTTTGGTGCTGTGCTATTTGGCGCATACATGTTTATGATTATTATCTCATCCTCTTGCAGTTTTCCCCTAACAAGTCTGTAGTGACCTTCTTTATCTCTTTTGATTGTTCTTGGTTTGAAGTTTACATGTCTGCAAACATAATAGCTACACCCGATTTTTCTGGGTTCCTGTTGCATGGAGGATTGTTTTCCATCCTTTGACTTTCAGTCTATGGATTTCCTTTTG
>NW_004955425.1:21433606-21444341 GCF_000276665.1 Chinchilla lanigera | reverse complement strand
CACTGAGATGTGCTGCTTAGTCTGGGATCTTCTGGCAGATGGTGAAATGTATTAGTTCTCCCAGGTCTCAGACGCAAACTGTGATGTCAGCTGATGGCAGACCATCTGATGCAGTGTGCCCTTGCAGCTCAGGGCACAAGTATAACCCGGAAGCACAGCCATTGTATTTAAATTGACAACTACATTTCATTTCTGTTGGAAGAATTTTAGTTTAGCATCTAATAAAAGGTTACCGTGTCTTTAAAAAGACAAAAATACAAATCCAATCCCCTTGAAAAGAATCCCACAAAACCTCAGTACTCCGATAATGTTTTGTAAAATGAAAAGTTCAGTCACTTATCCTAGTGGATTTTTGTTTAGAAATCTCTCAAAATAAAAGGTTATTTTCTTGTACCATCTTTCGGAGGTGTTGAACTAGGTCAGCAATCACAAACTAAGAAATTCTGATTATCAGAGAAAATCTGCTCTTAAGAAATCTGTTATCTGTTGCTGTTCATTTAGAAGGATATACAGTACTTGCAAATACATGGCAGACAATGAGAGGACATTCTGTGCCCCAGAGATCACAGAGTTAAATTATCAGAAGAGTTAATTTGAATTCTGAAAGTGCACATGCAGCCCTGGAGGCTTGGGGTTACCTGGTCTTGGAGAGCCTGAGCAAGAACACAGCGTTGCTCTGTGACCAGCGATGCCTCTCTGTAGAGCTTTCACCTGGCTCCTGAAGAGCAGATTTGGCAAATCCAGACCTAAGCCAAGTGGACAGCATGAGGAGAGGACATAGGTTTTCCCATGGTGAATGGCAGTAGCTGCCTTTGCTCCATCCTCACACAAGACCTGGCATATCTAGCTGCTGAGTCTCACAACTCCAGGATGTAGGTTTTGTTCTTATTCCCCAAGATATATACGAGCGAAAGAAGAGCAGGAACATGTCTTACTGCTGCAACACACATGTTGGGGGGTTGGTTTAAGACCTCCGCCTTGTGGCAAAGTGGGCACCTCTGGTGGAAAATGAGATATATGTGTCTTAGTGGTAGCTGGGCTTCCTTGACTTTAGCTTCCAGGAATTCTTGAAAAAAATCTATAGTGAAATACACAACACAGTAGCATCTTAGGCATTTTAACTTGTACAAGTCAGTGGCATTAACTTGTACTGCTGTACAAATGTTATCACCATCTCTATGCCTAACTCCTCATATTGCAAAATTGACACTCTGTCCCCATTAAGCAGTACATGTCTATTCCCTACCTCATCTCCCTAGTCTGGAAGTCACCATTCTCCTTTCTATGAATTCAACTGCTCTAGGTATTTAATAGACGTGAAATTATAAATTATTTTTCTTTTTGTAATGGGCTTATTTTACTTAGCATGTTATCCTCAGTGTTCATTGGTGTTATGGCATGTGTCAAAATTTCCTTCCTTTTTAATATTGAATAATACATACTCTTTTGAATGAGTGTACTACATTTTGCTCATCCATCCACTGACTTATACAGTTTAGGTTAGGGTTAGTGTTAGGGTTGTTGCTTCTACTTCTTGGCACTTTTGAGTAACGCTGCTCTCCTGGGGACTTTTTGAAAGCTGGACTGAGTAGAAATTGGTCTGGCCATTGGTACTGAAATCCCAGCTGATGAATGCTTATCCCTATGTGTGACAGCTCTTCATGGGCATCACTTACCAGATGGAGGGAATCTATGGGACTCCTCCACCTACACCTTTGCCTCTAGTGAGAACTTCTAAGTGACCTTTTGCTTTCTTTTGGCGTCACACTTATTCAAGTTTATTACTAAGATATGTAAACAGAGTCACTATTGTACAAAATCTGGGCCTCTGATGTTCTTCTGCTACATAGGAATTATAAACTCCGCCATCACTTTTTAAGTTACAGCTATAGACTATTCTTATACCTTGTTTCATTTTAGAATACTTCAAAGAGAAAGCACTTCCTGGTTTTGAAAAAAGATGTTTAACTTTAATTCTTTGAGTGGAAGGAGCATGTTAGGAACAAAATTATGTTTAGCATATATGCTTTACTTGACTGCCTACACCTGCTTCTTCCTTAATATTTGGTGATGGGGTAGGTTAATTATGAATCTTTAGGTTTGTTATGTTTTGAGAGAGGAAGGAGAGAGAGAGATTGAGAGACAGAGAGAACATAATTGTTTAAAAAGCAGATACAGCTCAGTGTACAATTCATAGGAGCAGCACTGAGCAGGACTTAAATTCACCAGTGGGCTTTTCATGTGAGTCTGTCCAAGGCCTAGGCTCCTTGTCTGAAGATGCGTGGCAGACTCATAGTAAATTAACCTCTGTGAATCCCTGATCCCTATTAAGGCCTGTAATGGCAGATGAAGCTGGAAAGCCTCAAAGAATAAGACAAGGTCACAGCCAAGGACACCTGGATCCAGTCTCAACTAGATAAAGACTGTACCCTCAGGAATTTGACTTTGGGTGGATTAATTTAATCCTTATTAAGGATTAATTTAATACCTTTCTTGGAGAAGTCCTTGAGTAATTTTGCCCTTCTTGAGTATTCTCCTCCTTTCTTCTGATAACCAAATAAATATGGGCCACCCAGAGAAGGTCTTGGTCTTAGCCCTGAGAGAATCTTGAATTCTGTGAGAGGGCTTTGATCCTCCTGGAAACCTGAAATCATTCCCTTTGCCTCTTTTTATTTAGCATTCACTGTATACTCATTCTGGAGATTGTGGGCCTGATCAGTTTGCAATAACTAAGGAATATTATTATCCTGATAGAAAACAAAAAGAGAGGAAAACATTTTTGTTGCCTTAAGGAGTTCTCTAACACTGCTCCAAACAACAAAGGTTGAATTATTCTACCTTGCTCTTCACATGAAAATTGAAAATTTACTAAACATCAAAAAAGAAAAAAAGAAGAAAAGGAAAAGAAAATTTTCAAAACCTCATCTACCTGTACAGACTGTTCAGAATGTGATACTCATTTTCTATGGGGAAGACAATAAAGTCAAAGGCAGAATAGGGCTGTACCCTCTGTCAGTCCTTGGGGAAAGGGCCTTCCTGCTGCCTACACAGCCTGTCTTTCCTTTGTGGCCTTTGTGATCTGTCAGATGTGGGTCTCTTGTTCAGCTGTACCTCTGGGCATCTCCTGCCCTCCTCTTCACTTGCTGGGCTCCTTCCAATGCCATCTCTCCTTCTCATGTTACCATTAGTTGTATGTTGGCACTTTTTGTTAAGCACTTGACATATATAATCTTGCTTTTTCTAACAACCCTAGGAAGTAATGTTATTTATTACTGCTTACCAGTTGTAGAGATGGGAAAACTGAGGCTAAGATAACACAGCTAGTAAGTGGGGGATTTGGCAATGAAGCTTGGGTCAGACTGTCTGCTGTGAAGCCCATGAACAACACCATTCTCCTGTCCTACTTCTTGTTTTTCAAAACTTCTTATTTTTCCACTTTTTAAAATCTCAATTGAATTTTTCCAGTATGCCCCTTTGTTTCATTCTTTGGATGTATTTCTTTCTCATTTTTACCCTCTTGTTAAACTAAGCTTCTTTTTCCTCTCTAATGTCAACATTGAATAAAGTTACCTCATTAAGTGTGGCCCATACTTGTTTCAGTAAGCTTCTGGTATCACTCAGGAAATTGTTGGTTGAAGAAAAAAATAACCACATACAAAAATTTTAGAGCATGACTTCTCATCTGTAGGAATAACCCTTTTCTTTAACTTGTAAAATATGTTCAGTGACTTTCTGTCATAAATTTTGGAAGAAAATTGCAAAACAGAGCTTGATTTGTGGTGTTGTATATAACATTAATATTCAGTATGCACAATTATAAATTAAAAACACCTAGTAAAACACTTTGAGAACATTATTAATGTTCGGAGCAGCAGAGTTCTTATTCTGCAACGGCAAACAGAAACACTGAAATGACACCCAGGATTTGGAGGCAGATTTATTCTACATCAACAGGCACTGATCAGGATCATTCCCAAAATACCAGGCCCTCATGGCTCAGGGAGGGAGGTTTTTATGGGATTGCAAAGGGGAAGTACAGAGGTAGAGTACTTGTCTGTCTTTGATTGGCTCTTACAATATGCATCACAGTGACCAGTTTCTAAGAGACAGAAGTAACAGGAACTGTAACAGGAACTTGTCAGCTGTAACATTACCTGGGCAACTAAGAAACTGAAGTATATTGGCTGGTGGGGCCATTTTCTGTTATAATACTAGATGGCTAAAATGTATATCTAATGCACTTAATAGGGTACTTTTTCCCCCCTGGTAGTTTATATATATATATACGTGTGTGTGTGTGTGTGTGTGTGTGTATTTAAATCTGTAGGCATTGCTATGTTGAAAACAGAAATGGAATAGTAGTGTTATAGTTTCTGTCTAGATGTACCCCCAAAGCCTCATGCAGTCATGGGGCATTATTTTAGAGTTTATCATTGATTCATGGTCCAGTGTTGGAATTATGGATGTGAGTGCTACAACCGCCCTGGGGCAGGTAGTTTGCATACAGTGTAAGAGAGGGAAAGAGGCTGCTTGCCTCTGTTGCTCCTCCCTTTTGCTCTTGCTTGTTGCTTTTGCTGTTTTCTGCCTCCATGAACTGTTGCCCTGTGCCATGTGCCACTCTGCCTTGGAGCCAGCCACATATGGACTGAAACCTCCACAAACTGTGAGCTAAATAAACCTTTCCTTCCTTAATTCTGGGCATTGGTATTTTGTCTCAGCAAGAAGAGAAAGGTAACCAAGACAAGTAGTTTCAGAGAGTATATTTTAATGTTTGATTCATAGCAAGTCTTTTCAACTTTGATGTCACAACTATATCTTAAAAGGGTTTCATTGGTCTCTATTGTCAATACCGTACAACCTCTATATTGATATCTGACAGTCCAGCAAATGGTTCTCTAGCAAAGCATGCTGAAAAGATTTTCTCTTGTTTTGAAGGACAGCCAAGTCATCATTGATATATCCTCTAACTTGTATAAATTTATTGCTCTAAATATAGGACCACAGAAGAGTACTATCCCAATTTGGGAGACATTTCTGTTTGTTTCTAGTTGTATGACCTGTGTACATATAAAAGTGCACAAGAAACATTTGGGTGAATGTGTACACAGCTGCAACAATAACCACATCCAAAGAATGGATAGGATTGGAACTGGAAACTGGGAGTCCTTGGGCTTTTACTCCATATATTTTTGTGTTGTTTGAATTGTATTCCAGCAAGTGTAAGTAACTTTTGCAAAACAACTGATAAATAAAAGCAGCATTAATTATAGTGAATCATGCTTATATTCCAGTCCCACAGCCTCCAAGATTAGAACCTCAGGAACCAAATTCAGCTACAAGCACAACAATTGCAGTTTACTGGAGCATGAACAAAGAAGACATTATTGATTCCTTCCAGGTTTACTGCATGGAGGAGCCACAGGATGACCAAGAAGTAAATGGTAGGTTTGCTAAGACAAATGCAGATGCATGTGTGTATATCTGCATCTGAATGTGAAGTACTTAGATATATGTATATTATGACTCTCTCTAAACTCAACAACTACATAATGATATCAAAACAGCAACACAGTACTTTGGAGGTCAAGATCATGGAAAACCAAAATACATAAATATCATTATAATGATCAATGTGAATATCATAACAGATTTGAATTTGACTTTGAACTCTCAGAAAAACAGGAGTAATTAATTCTCATTTTCACCGAATATCCAAGAGAACATACAGTACATACCAGAATATGAAAGAGAACAGAGTTTTAATCAGCACTGACAAAGTGCCCCTCTTTGTAGAGGAGAAATGAGCTGTACACAGGGCAGTATACTCCATAGTAATTTTAATGCAGATGCAGCCCCAGATGTCATAGTTGACCATTTCTCAGATCTACCTTTGATAAAAAACCACAAAAGACCCTTAAAAGTTACATCATTGTCCACAGTCTCAAAGCTGGGGCCCTGGTAGGCTGTAACCTCCTCGTGCGCTGAATTACTGTGTGGGCAGAAGTGGGGGGCTTGGGCAGGTTGGGTGTCTCACAGACAGCCTCTCCTCGTGGAGCTCTCCCAGGAGCACTGCTCATGAGGCCCAGCAGGCAGGCGCTGAGAGGGTGTCTCCTGTGGGTGGAGTGGGAAGGGCTGCAGGGCCTGCCCTGCTTGCTGAAGCCAGACTGGGGGACTGACACCCATGACAAAACCTGGGAGCCTGATGCAGGGTGAATTGTAACATATTTCACTGTTGCTAAGCTTTAAGTCTTTTGAAATGTAATGTGATAATTAATGTTGAAAAAAATACAGACAAAGCAAAAGGAACTGTATGCACGAAATTGGGCAGCTTCTTTTAGAAATGGCTCACCAAATGTAGTTACCTGGTTTTTGGGATACTTGCCTCTTAGCGTCCAGGTCCCACTTGTCCCTACCAAAGAGGTGAACAAGAGAAGCAAGAATGCTGACCAAGTTAATTGAAAAAGTGAAGGTGGAGGGTAAGGGGAGAAATTGGCCCTGCAGCAAGAACTTGGACCGAACAAAAGAGAGGAGAAATTAAAAGCAAAAATAAAAGTACACCCTGGAGGACACGGGGTGGCTAACTTGAAGAGACTGCTATGAGCTTTCCTGGAGTGTGCCTGTGTCCTGGCCTCGTGTAATTAACAGGTCCTGCCCACTCCCCACAGCCAGCTTTGCCTTGCCCCATCCGGCCCCAGGTAGTGCAAACATGGATGAGTCTGTCTGGAAAGACTCTTGTGTAGTGAGGGTCTGTCACGACATCTCTGTCACGACACAGCAGAGTAAGTATTCTGTTCCCTTAGCAAATGAGGAGAAGGACAGGAGGTCAAGTAGCTTGTCCAAGGTCAGCCAACCTATACTTGATGGGGGCAGGATTCAAACACAGACCTTTCAGATGCACAAGCACAGGTTGTGTTTGTTTACCTTTTACTTTTCATACCACACTTCATTTCCTTCGATAGCCTGCTGCATCATGAAACTCCCTGCCACTTCAAAACTCCTCTTAACAAATAGCTCTTGGGTGGGGTGCTTTGTGTCTGTGTGCTACTGGAGATTGAACCCAAGGCCTTCCTAGGTAAGTGCTGTACCACTGAGCTACAGCCCCAGACCTTTTTATTTTTAACCTTAAAACAGGGTCTTACTTAGTTGCCCAGGCTGGCTTTGAACTTGTGGTCCTCCTGCCTCAGCCTCCCGAGTAGCTGGGATAACAGGGTGCTCCACCACATCTGGGTTGGACTCCTTTTTCATAGTCCTCCCTGCCCCCCAGCACCACCCCGTCCTTGGTCTCATTGGCTCAGGTCTTGGATTTGCTGATGAGTCTGAGACTCTGACAGTGAGTTGGTGCTGTGCAGGGAAGGTCTACGAGGCGTGTGTCATGGTGCCCTTCCCAGAGCACCCACGGGACAAGTCCAGCAAAGCAGTAGTCAGGCATGGGGACATGGTTTCCAGTGTATTCATCCTTAGCATATTCTTTAGATGGAACCATCCATCTGAACTATACAGTTCATTGCAAAAGAAAGGCAATTGAAGAGACTTGCTGACTTGAATAAATAAATCAATCTGGATTCTTCACTTGAAGCTTCCCCCTTCCCCATGCAGGGTTCATTTAGGCTGGGCAAGTGCTCTACCACTGAGCTACACTCCTAATCCCCTTATCTGGGGCAATTTTAAAGATATGACATTCAGGAGTAACAAAGGAAGATAACTGAAATTACCATAGGCTAATTTAAAAAAGAATATTATTATTATTGTTGTTGTTGTTATTATTACTATTATGATGATTTGCAGTACTAATAACCCAGGGCCTCATGAGTGCTAAGGGAGCACTGCACCATTCAGCTATATCCCTAGCCAGCCCCCCAATTATTTCTTTTAAATGAGAGAATTCCAGTAAAAATAATCAGATTTGGTGTTGGGGGATTTAGCTCAGTGGCACAGTGCCTGCCTGGCAAGAGCAAGGTCGGGAGTTTGATTCCCGGTTCCGGAAAAACAAACAAACAAACAAAAAATACCCAAAATAATCAGATTGGCCCAATGGGGCAGTCATTCAGAATGGTATTTTTTTTTCAGAATGGTATTGAGTGATATTTATTAAAAAAGAAAAAGTAGTGAAAGTTATTTAAGAAATTTTAAAGGAAGATGTCTTGATTAGACAAAGATACTTCTTAGAGCAGTTTAAGACCCATTAAGTTATTTAGTATTCCTATAGAAGGTAGAAGAAGTAACTAGCTAGAATTCTGGATTTCATGAGAAGAAACCAGGAAGTGAAATTTGGAAAGTCATATTGGATACCAAAATGGTTTACTAATCTATAAAGATGTTTTGTAACACCATAAGTTTAGAAAATGTGGAGTTGTTCTTTTTTATGATGTATTCTAGGAAATGATGCCATTGGTTCTGAAGAATTTTCTTGAGGACATATTACTAAGATTTAAGCTAACAAATTCTGTGCAGTTTTAATAATTGCTATTGAAATAAGTTGCTTTACTTGTATATGAAGCTCAGAATCTTACTAACATGCAATTATTTTCTAATAAATGCTCAGAAATAATACTACATTATTCTAAATATCTCTTAATGCTATTTCCATATGTATTCTAAAGAGTCATATAATGGTATCTGTAAGGTTATCAATTTGGGTACTCCCCTGAAAAACATCATACCCTACTTTTTTTTTTCAGTAGCTGTAACTTTTGGTTAATTTTGGAAGATGTCTTAGAGTTTGTGATTGCACTTTATTCTAGAGTTGGTAGAAGAATACAGATTGACAGTGAAAGAAACCTACTGCATTTTTGAGGACTTGGAACCTGACCGATGCTATCAAGTGTGGGTAATGGCTGTGAACTTCACTGGCTGCAGCCTGCCTAGTGAAAGGGCAATTTTCAGAACAGGTAAGAAGATAGTAAGGGGCAGTAGGAGGCAATATTCAGTTCTTTACAGACTCTTGAGGTCAACCAGTAAGTACAAATCACCTGCTGTACTGTGGGTGTTGGGCAAAGTGCTGAGTATCCAACAACGAATAAGACTGAGCATTTGTTTGCGAGAAGTTCAGAGTCAAGTGGGAGAGATAGAAAAAGAGACAATCACAAGGATGTTTGGTAAGGGCCATGATGCAGAGCACAGATTGTTATGAGAACTCACTAGAGGTGTGTTCAGAACTGTGGGGGTGGACAGGGTCTTAGACTTAAGAACAAGGAAAGACATGAGGTGAGAAAGGCCGGCACAAAGATGCTGTGTTTGTACAGTAAGAATTCTGGGATTGGTGCTATGGCTGCCAGGAGACCCTGGGAAGTTTTAAGCCACGGTGTTCAATGGGAATGTCTTCTCCAGATGCAGTGTTTTCTCAGGGTGAAGAGGGGTGTGGCATCACCAAGCCTGTATTGCCTGAAAGCTCACCATAGCTGCTTTAGTGGAAGAAAATAACTTACTCCTGCCTTTTAGCACTTCATGCTTTCTTCTGTTTCTTAAAACACATCTTTATTGAGGACCCACTGAGGCCAAGATCTTGGTTCCCTTTTGTGTGAGGGGGGAGGGCAAGAGTCTTTCCTTTTGTTTGCTTGTACAGTGGATGTATGGGAGTCAGATGGGATTTGTAGGAAGTTAATGTTAGAGGGTGGTGGAGGATGGGTGAGAACTGACAGTTTGGAAAGCAGAGGGAAGGAGATCTTTCAGTATATTTATTTTAATCTCTTTTTGTTTTCAACCCAAAATGAATTTTCTCATAAGACATTAAAAATAAAACCATGCCTAAGTGTCCTTTCCAGGTGCCAGAGAAGTATACTTGGCATGCTCTCTGACAGACTTGCTTCTTTCTCTGCAGCTCCCTCAACCCCTGTGTTTCGAGCCGAGGACTGCACTGTGTGTTGGAACATGGCCACCATCCGATGGCGGCCTGCCAACTCGGAGGCCACGGAGTCCTACACCGTGGAGTACTGTAGACAGCACTCTCCAGAGGGCGAGGGCCTCAGGTAAGCGCCTCTCCGTGGAGAGCAAAGCTCTGGCCCTAGCTAACCCCAAGCTTCTGCTCACTGACCAAGAAAAGCATCCTGTAAGCACTGCTGACCCCATGATGCTAGTGACTTGATGTGTGGCTCTGCTGCTGTTCATCAATGAACTCCACCTTTGCGATAAAACGTGCTCTACAACACAGAGTAGTACTCCCTTGTAGGAAAAATGTATGTGAATTTCAACATGGTAGAATATTCTGGGAGGCATATTTAACATGAGTCATTAGACAGGATTATTCATATTTTATGCACTTTTTTAAAGAGAAAAAACAATAACAACATAATAACAACAAAGACAAAAACATTAAAAATGATACAGAATTTCAAAACAAGATGATAGGAATTAACAAGGGATGTTATATTGCATATTGTTATCTTCAACAAAATTGCTCAGATTACCAGATGTAAGAATGCAAGATTGATCAAACGATTAAAGAAAATAAAAAATAATAAAAAATTAGAAATGATACGGAGCTCCAATAAAAGGGTGGTAAGAATTCAACAATGGTTGTTATATTGCATATTGTTGTCTTCAAATTAGTTGGTCAGACTACCAGATATAAGCATGCAAAATTGGTCAAAAAAATTAAGCATTAACTGTTCCTTTTGATAACCAATAGATACCAGCAGTGCAATTATTGCAGCTATCCTTATATATACATATATATTTTTTCCTTTCTTTCTTTCTTTCTTTCTTTCTTTCTTTCTTTCTTTCTTTCTTTCTTTCTTTC
>NW_004955425.1:21404676-21433506 GCF_000276665.1 Chinchilla lanigera | reverse complement strand
CTTTCTTCCTTTCTTCCTTTCTTCCTTTCTTCCTTTCTTCCTTTCTTTTCTCCTCTCCCTCAACCCAGTGGTTCCTTCTCTTTGAGCAGTTTCTTTCTCTTTCACAGTATCTATTGTACCTTTCAGATTTTATTTACTCTTTCAGGTTCTTACACTAGTGGGACAATATGATGTTTACACATGCAGGGCTGATTTATTTCACTTAGAAATATGGTCTCTAGTTGTATCCACTTACCTATAAAGCCTGGAGTTTATCTCTTTTTATAGCTGAGTAATACTTCATTGGTATAAAAATACCACATCTTTTTTATCTGTTCCTTAGTTGATGGACATTTGGGTTGTTTCCAAGATTTAGCCATTACAAATTGTGCTGCTTTAAACATAGGTGCACGTATATTGCTGTGGTATGATGTTTTCAGTTCTTCTGGAAAAATATCCAGAAGAGGAATAGCTGGGTTGAATGGGACCTCTAATTTTAGGTTTTTGAGGAATCACCACACTGATTTCCACAGTGGTTTCACCAGTTTACACTCCCACTAACAGTGGGGAAGGGTACCTTTTTCCCCACAGCCCCTCTAGCATTTGATATTGGTTGATTTCTTGATGATAGCCATTCTTTCTAGGATGAGATGGAATCTCAGCACTGTTTTAATTTGCCTTTCTCAAATGACCAATGATGTTGAACATTTTTTTTCATATATTTATTTGCCATTTGTATTTCTTCCTCTGAGAAGTGTGTATTCATCTCAGATGCCAATTTTTGAATTGGGTCTTTGAATTTTGAGGGCCTGATTTTTAAAAATTCTTTATATGTTCTAGATAGAAGTCCTTTGTCTGAGGGACAGATGGCTAAATTTTTTTCCCAATTAATGAGTTTTCTTTTTTCTCTGTTGGTGATTTCTTTTGATGTGCAGAAACTTTTCAAGAAGATGAGATCCCAGTTGATTCTTTGAAGTATTTCCCATGCAGTTTGGTTTTTGCCCATGAACTCTCTGCCTACCCCTATGTCTTCAAGATTTCTACCTACTTTCTCCTCCAGTAGATTTAGTGCTTGAGTTTTAATATTTAGATCTTGGATCCATTTTGATTTTAGATTACTGCATGGTGATACACACGATTCTAACTTTAGTCTTCATCATGTAGAAAACCAGTTTTTCTAGCACCATTTATTAAAGAGGCTGTCTTTCTTCCAGTGAACATGTTTGGCCCCTTTGTCAAAGATAAGGTGGCTGAGTGTGTTTGTGGTTGTGGCTGCATCTTCTACTCTGTTCCATTGATCCTCAGGTCTGTTTTTTTGCCAGTACAATGCTGATTTTATCACAGTATCTTTGTAGTATAATTTCAAGTCAGGGATTGCGATGCCACCTAACTTGTCTTTGTTGCCTGGGATTACTTTTGCTATTCTAGACCTCTTCTGGTTCCAGATGAATTTTAGAGATGTTTCCTCTAGATCTGTGAGGTATACTACTGGTATTTTAATTGGGATAGCATTGAATCTGTACAACAATTTTGGGAGTATGGCAATTTTCACAGTGTTGGTTTTTCATATCCATGAGCAAGGAATATCTTTCTATTCTGAAATACTTCTTGATCTCTTCTTTCAGAGTACTGTAATTTTCACTGTGTAGATCTTTTATTTCCTTTGTTAGATTGATTTCTAAGTATTTCATTTTTTTTGAATGCTATTGTGAAAGGTGTGGTTTCCCTAGTTTCTCTCTCAGTGTGTTTGTTGTTTGTGTATAGCAATGCTATTGATTTTTGAGTGTTGCCTTTGTATCCAATTATGCTCTGAATTTGGTTGTTAAATCTATAAACCTCTTGGTGGAGTTGTTGGGGTCTTCTATGTACAGTATCATCTCATCAGCAAAAAATGATAATTTCACTTCTTCCTTTCCAATCCTTATTCCTTTTATTTCACTCTCTTGTCTAATTGCTCTGGCTGATATTTCCAGTACTATATTGAATAGGAGTGGTGACAATAGTAGTGAAGTATATATCCTTCTTTTGTTCTTGATTTTAAAGAGAAAGCTTTCTGGTTTTGTCCATTTAGCACGATGTTGGCTGTTGGTTTGTCATAGATGGCTTTGATCAGATTGAGGTAAAGACCATCTATTCCTATTTTCTGTAGGGTTTTTATCATGCATGAAAGTGTTGGGCTTTATAAAAATCTTTTTCTGCATCTATTGAGATGATCATGTGATTTTTATCTTTGGCTCTGTTGATATGGTATATTACATTAATTGATTTGCATATATTGAACCATCCCTGCATTCCTAGGATGATTCCCACTTAGTCATGATGTATAATCTTCTTGATGATTTGCTGCATTCTGTTTGCTAGTATTTTATCGAGAAGTTTTGCATGTATGTTCACTAGGGAGATTGGCCTATAGTTCTCTTTTTTGGGCTGAGTCTTTCTCCGGTGTTATCATGAGGGTAATACTTGCTTCCAGGAATGAGCTGGTGGGAACTCCTTCCCTTTCAATTTCATTAAAGAGTTTGAGAAGAATTGGCATTAAATCCTCTCTAAATTTCTTGTAGAATTCAGCTGTGAATCTGTAAGGTCCTGGGCTTTTCTTTGTTGGTAAGTTTTTTTTATTACATTTTCAATTTCATTGGCTGATATTGAGTTATTCAGGATTTTTATATCTTCTTGATTCAGCTTTGATAATTGAGATGTCTAGGAATCTGTCCATTTCCTCTATGTTTTCCATCCTATGAGAGTAAAGATTTTTGAAGTAGGTATTGATGATCTTCTGAATGTCTACAGGATCTGTAGTGATTTCATCCCTTTCATTGCTTATTGCATGAATTTTGAGTTTTTTCTTTTGTTTTTTGATAAGGTTGGCTGGGGGCTTATCAATTTTATTTATTCTTTCAAAGAATCAACTCTTCAATTCATTAATTCTTTGTATTGTTTTCATAGTCTCAATTGTGTTAATTTCTGCTCTGATATTTATAGTTTCCTCCTTTCTTTGAGCTTTGGGCTTGACTTGTTCTTTTTCTAGAAACTTGTGGTGCAGCATAAGGTTGTTTTCCTGATGTGGGAATTCACCACTATAAATTCCCTTCTGAGGACTTTCTTTGCATCCCACAGGTTCCAATAAGTTGCATGTGCATTTTTGTTTGATTATAAATATTGTTTAATTTCTTCTTTAATTTTATCTGTGACCCATTAGTTACTCAAGAGGGTGTTATTTAATTTCCATATGTTCATAGAGTTTTTGCAATTTCCTTTGTCAATAATTTCCAATGTCATTGCCCTGTTGTCTGATAGTAGGCGTGGGTTGATTTCAATCCCTTTGCATTTACTTAAGCATATTCTATGGGCCTGTGTATGGTCTGTTTTGGAGAATGTCCCATGTGCAGCTGAGAAGAATGTGTATTCTGATGCTGTTGAGTGGAACACTCTGTAAAGGTCTATTACGTCCATTTGTTCATGAGTTTGGTTTAGTTCTGTTATTGCTTTGCTGATTTTTTGTCTAATTGATCTGTCTCTTTGTGACAATGGGATGTTAAAGTCCCCTGTTGTGACTGTGTTACTGCTTATTTCATTTTTCTTGTCTGTTAAAATTTGTCTTATTTAGTTGAGTGCTCCTGTATTTGATGCATATATGTTTATGATTGTTTTCTTTTCCTCTTCTAATTTTCCTCTAAGAAGTATGTAGTGACCTTCTTTATTTCTTTTGATCATTCTTGGTTTTAAGTTCACATTGTCTGCAACCAGAATAGCTACCTCTGCTTTTTTCTGGGTTCCTGTCATGTGGAGTATTTTTTTACATCCTTTGACTTTAAGTCTATGAATTTCTTTTTAAATTAAATGTGTTTCTTGTATACAACATATTGTTGGATTTTGTTTCTTGATGCACTCTGCCAATTTGCAGCTGTTGATTGGTGAATTGAGGCAGTTTATTTATTTATTTATTTATTTTCCTGGTACCAGGAATCGAACTCACGACCTTGCTCTTGCCAGGCAGGTGCTGTGCCACTGAGCTAAATCCCCAGCCCCCTGAGGCAGGTTAAATTAATTGTTAGAACTGATATGTATTGGCTTATCTTTGTCATGTTATTTTCCTGCTGTTGGTTCCTCCTTTTTCCCTCTGTTTAATTGTTTGCTCTGTTTTGTGGTTCCTTTCTATTGTTGTTCTTAAAATTGTGGTCATTTTTATTTCTTTCTAAAATTTCTTTCATTCTTTGTAATGTTGGTTTGGCACTGATGAATTTCTTCAGTTGTTCTTTGTCATGGAAGTATTTTATTTCTCCATTAATTTTAAAGGGTAGTTCTGCAGGGTACATCAGTCTGGGTTGGAAGTTGTTTTCTTTCAGGACCTGACGTATTTCCCTCCAAGCTCTTCTTGACTTGATATTTTGTGTTGAGAAATCTGCCGTGATTCTGATGGGTTTTCCTTTATAGGTGATGCTTCTTTTCTCTAACAGGTTTTAATATCCTGTTCTTTTGCTGAATTTCTGGGATCTTGATTATTGTATGTCTGGGTGTAGATTTATTTTGGTTATGGCAAAGTGGATTTCTATGTGCTTCACTTAACTATATTCTGATTCTTTTTCCATACTTGGGAAATTTTCTGCTATTACTTCTGCAAATAGTCTTTTTATGTCATTTGTGTTGACTCCTGCTTTTTAATCGATGCCTATTAGTCTTATATTGTTTTTCTTTAAATCATTTTGCAGCTATTGAATTGCTATTTCCTGGTTCCTTGTTATTTTTTGTTTGTTTGTTTTTTTGTTTTTTTTCAGTACTGGGAATTGAACTCATGACCTTGCGCTTGCCAGGAAGGCGCTGTGCCACTGAGCTAAATCCCCAGCCCTAATTTTTTTTTTTTTTTTTTTTTTTTTGCTGGTTCCTTGTTATTTTTAAGAGATCTTTCCTTTCCTGATCATTAGCTGCAATACTGTCTTTAGGGTCTGAAAGTCTATCTTCATTTTTATTCAAGCATTTTTGCCAGCTTTCAATAGATTTTTAATTCTTGGATATCTGTTTGAATCTGTTTCATGCATTCTAATTCTTTCCTATATTTTTCATTCAAGGTTTCCATCATTTATGTATGCTGTTGTATTTTTTTTATCTATGTCTTCTTTAGATGTGCTGAGCAATTCTTTCATTATTGTTGTCATTTCTTACCTGAGACATTATTCCTGATCTGATTTTTTCTATGGCCTGATAGAGTTGTTTCTCTTCTTCAGTTGCTATCATTGCAGTAATTTCAGGTGTGTGACTTCCAAATTCTTCTATGTTGATGTCTGCTGGACTTGTTCTTGGTGGGTTGGAGGTCTGAGATTGCATTTCTTCCTTCGTTTTGTCATTTTCAAAGATCCTGAGGTTCCCCAGAGCTCAGTGTGGCTCTTGTGATGTTGCTGGAGAGGGGATGAGGTATGGCTCACTGAAGCTCCCAAAAGTGTACAAGGTTCAGCATGGCTTCAGTGATGGTGTGGCAGGGTGGGGCAAGGTCACTGAGGTTCTTTATACACTTTTGCTAATGCTATCAGAATAGTGCCAGCTATTGGAGGGCACTTATAGTCAGCATGTGTGTAACAGAAGTCTGAGTGCCCATGGATACATCAGTAATTTGGGTCCTAATTACACACCTCTGTAGACACAGAGATGCACATACCCAGCCTTTCCAAGAACAGGAAGAATCTAGAGATCCTTCCTGCAAAAAATACAAAGCTCTCTCACTAAAATAATGAAACTAAAATATATCATAAAGGGCCGTATCTACTAGGACTTTGGTGCAAATGTGCTCACTTAGGGAGTGCTGTTTTATAACCTCCAAAGTCCTAGCTATTGAGTACCTTCACAGACCTTGATGAACATTCAGATTATTATTAATATTCATATTTTGATAAAGGACATTTTTAGTTTTTCTTTTGGGGGGGCAGTACTGGGGATTAAATCCAGGGTCTTCACACTGAGCTGTAATTCCAAGTTTTTTTTTTTGAGACAAGGTCTCACTAAGTTGCCCAGGCTGGGCTTGAATAGTAATCTTCCTGCCTCAGCCTCCACTTAGTGCTGGGGTTTCAGGGATGTGACATACTGCCTGGCTTAGCTTTTCTTTTTAGCCAAATTTACTGAGATAAACTGTTCTGGTAGGATATGGAAATTAGGAATGATAGCATAAGTTTAGGCAGCTTTTTAATAAAGTGTATTATTTAAGTTCTTGATTAGCATTAGGATCAGTCAACAACTATATTTAGTCATGATGTAAGTTTTCACATGACTGAGTAATAATCATAGTTCTCTCATGCAGAAGACAACCCTGACAAAATAAAGATCAGGAGAGGCCCCAGGGTTGGTAGGATGTAGGCATTTTAGTAGAAGTAAGAACACAGAAAATGTTCAAGAAAGGACTTCTCCTGTGGCCACAGCTGGAAGGCAGGCTTGGAGTCAGCAAGCTGATGGGAGGTGGCTCCAGGTGGGACAGAAGGAAAGAGGACAGATGGCCTCTCCTGAGCACCCTCTGTTTTTGGCACTGTCCTGGGTGCTGTATGCATGAGGCCTCATTAATCCTCACAGGAACCTAGGATGATCACTGGAGAGGTTGCTTGGCTCATGAGTAGCAATCTGGATTCCAACCCTGTTTTGTCAGATGTCAAAGTCCTAGCTGCTAACCCTGTCTGATGTCATGCAGGGGAGCTCTGTACTTTACCTCTGATGCTCCCTTAGTGCTATGAGAGTACTGTCTCAGGAGGGCCTGGGTCCTGGGGTCATCAGTAAGGAAAACCCAATTCTAAGGCAAGATCAGACTGTTAAGGAGTGCTCTGAAATGACTCATCTCTGCTGTGGCATCAGTCTTCAGCTGGCATTGCATGAATCATATCAGCATAGGTTACAGTTAAGGATGCTTAATTCAGCAGAAATCTGGAACCCTTGATTCCTAATAACCTTCTCCCTGTGGGAACAGTGTTTGGGTTGTCATTGCATAAAAGGTGGTACAGAGAGAAGGGAGAGGGGAGGAAGAAGAGGAAACAGCATCCATTGAGGGCCTTTAGCATGTCTGCAATTATACTCCCTCTCTTTTAATCCTCTCAGTAATCCTAGGAGGTAGGCAGGTAGTGATCTCCATTAAATCAACTGCAGGTTGCTTAAATGATTTGGTAGAGGGATGGTGGAGTGAGAGTTTAGAGTTAGAATTCAAACCCAAGTCTCTCTTATTCTTTCCACTACTTTGAAAACACTGTCTCTACACTGAGTTAACACCCTCAACAAACTGACTCTGGGAATTACTGTGTCCCTTGAAAAACACAGCTATGAAAAGTGAATGTGCCACCATTTTAATCTCCTTTAAGTAATATTTTCCTTTTACCTGATCATTGTGGGGCCTTCAAAACTATTTTTTAAAAAGAAAAACATTTGCTTGATTTCAATAATTCATTCCAAACAAATCCCTCTATCAAAACCAAAGATCAATGACATCTTCATTTGTAGGGGGAGAAATGGCTATCTGTTGAGTTCATCAAAACAAAAGAAGACTTACAGAAACCTGCAACTTATTAGTAGTTTATTATATTTGAGACTTTCTTTTTGAGTTCATTTTTATTTTTCTTCTTGCAAGAAAGCATAAGGGGATAGATAAGTAGAAGATTGTAGTAGAGTTTAACTAACTGAGCTAACAAGCCAGAAGTATAGTAGAGTTTAAAAATACAAAAGTTCTTTGTTGTCAAGTAGAAATAGTCCAGCAAGGGTAGCAGTGAAGGGAAAAATCCACGTACAGGGCCCTGTTGATAGCATGAGGTTGTGTGGGAGATAGAGCTGCTTCCCAACTAGGTTCTCAAAGACTCTTCAGGGCCAGAAGTTACAGTGGTGTGTCCAGTTCACAGCCAGGGCTGAGTCTCTAGCCTCGGGATCCCTGCTGAGTCTGACAATAGGTATTTTTTTGGAGCAAGCAAACTTTTCTTGGACATGAATTTGTACCCTGTTCACCTGTCAAGTCTGTTACTGGCCCACCCTGTCGGTGCCATCCCTCACCAACGCAAGCCTCAGTGACACCCAGCCCAGGCTGGCCTCTGCAGACTGTCATATAGCTCATCTTTAGCCTTGGAGACACAGAATTGCAAAACCTACTTATACGTTTCTAATCCAAGAGGAGAAAAATCTGCTCTTTGGAAGCGGCCATGAGTCTTAAGTCTTCTTACCACACCGTCTGGTTCTCTTAGCCAACTTTAAAACATCCTTTCAAGGTCTAGTGTCTTAAAACTCTCTAAGATATTAACTATTTAGCTACATTTTACATAGCTTAATCAGTAAGATGTCAGCTGTGGAGAACCATCAGATAGTAGAACTGATTAAAACAAACACAAAATTTGATTACTTCTAGTTAATAACTAGAAACAATTCCCACTTTTCTTCCACTGTATGAGAGTTGCATTTGTCACCTTGCTTTTTCACACAGCAGCCAATGCTTAAAGTTGCACTCTCTTGGGAGGAACAGGAAGCAAGTGTTGTCTTACCTTTCTCATTTGTTGGCTTTTGGCAGGATAAACTTGTTTATCCTGTTTCTGAGACAGCACCTGGCCTATGGGGGCTACAGTGAATATGTGTTACTTGAATGGATAACTATTGATTCATATAAAACACACAATACCCACCATAAGAAAAGTTAGATCAACTTTGAGGATAATCTCAAAAAAAAAAACTGTGCCAATGGAGTAGAGAAGAATGGCACATGTGTTGACTTTAGTGCACAGGTACTTAACAAAGAGATAAGATGGATCTGTGGGTTGGAAAGCTTTCCATGGGCCACTAAGAGAGAACACTTATACTCCTGTTTATCCATTGGTCATACAACCTTTATAAAAGTTCTGGGTTCTGTGGAAAACCCTATCTTAAACTAGAACCAGTAATAGATCCTGAGGGCACTGTAGGGGAGTAAAGCAGATCAGACACTGTTCTTTTAGATGTGGCTCAGTCACATGGTGCCTTGACCATAAAGTGGGAAATGATGGGGAGCTTGCACCTGTGCAGATACTCAATAAAAGTCTGTTAAATGAATGAATGGATGGGATTAACCAATCACCTTTTGTACTTGTCCACTTCAAGAAATCTAACTGGGTAGAACTGGTAGCTGGAGAGGGGCGGGGGAGAAGAGAGAGAGAGAGAGAGAGAGAAACGAACTAAGTGAGCTCCAATCTCTTTCCTAACCCCAATCCCTAATAAAAACAGGTAGCCTTAAAAGCTTTGGTTTGGTGTAGGAAGTGAAAAAAGCGGGTAAGGATGAGTAATATTAAACATCACACACACACACATACATGCGTGCATGCACTGGAGGAGGGAGTGCATTGATTGTCCTGTGATTGGGGACTTAACTTTTGTTTGCCACAACCAATCACATCCATCTTCAGACCTGCACTCGTTCTCCCTGTATGCTGAGCCCTGGATATTCCAATTAAGACTGAAGGTGATTGAACTCTTCATGGTGGGTGTTTGAATGGAATCAACCTACTGTGCTCCCAAGTTCTGTGACACAGTGTCTGAAATAGTTGAGCAATTGCCTCCCTTCTGTAATCCTCACAGACATTTGCATATCTTTGTGTGTGGGCACTGAGGCTTGGTCCCAGCTCCTGTTGGGACTGAAGGTGGGAGTGACAATCCCTGGCTTGTGTGCCGGCCGAGGGAGCACCTACTCACTCTCTTCCTGTTTTTCTTTGAATGCTCTCCTCAGGTTGGGTGGGCTCAAGACACTTTCAGAAAATTTCCATTGCTCTGCTGTTTCCTCAGCTGCTCTGTCTCTCCTGTGCGGGGGGAAGTCAGCAGCAGTGTGGGTGGAGGAGGGAAAACTGCGAGAAATATAGAGCAGGGATTAGCTGTGTGGGCTGTGCAGAGAGAAGCTGTGCACTGAACGATAAATCTGTGAGACTCAGTACTCCACAAAGTCATCCAGGCTGAGCCGCCTGCCTCCAGCCCCCTGGCTCTGTGCTGGGCTCCCCACGCTGACTCCCAGGAGAGCATCGTCAGAGAAGGCCAGTCTCCTGAGTGCTGGGCTTGCGAGCTCACTTCATCCTGCTCCTGGGTCACAGGGCTGACCTGGCTGAGCGGGAACAGAATGGCTAGATATTGGGGCTGGGGATTTAGCTCAGCAGCACAGCACCTGCCTGGCAAGCACAAGGTCATGAGTTCGATTCCTGGTACCAGAAAAAACCCAAAAATAAATAAATAAATAAAGAATGGCTAGATGTTCCAGCTGGGGACCCTGACGCTCCTTCTGTATAGTAAGGACAGATACTATCAAGGGAGGACCCTGGAAATGCCTGTGCGGGTGTGGGGGGCATCAGCATTTGTGTCTTTTTAAAACTCTTTTACTAAGCTTGTAGGTGGATAGGTGATGACAGACCAGCAGTCAGTGCAAGTGATTTGACCTTCTCTGCCTCCTCAGGCAAGGAGACAAGTCATTCCTGCTCTGTGCCTGCTTCACAGGGTGATAGGAGGGTCACTGGCATGACTGGTTCAAAGTTCACGAGATCCTTAAGAAATAACTACTGCTTTTTCCTTGGTATTGCTTTCCTGGTCCAAGTTGTAATCAGCTCCAGAGCCTTTGCGTGTGAAGCTGAACCCCCCACCGCTCCCAACCAGCATTCTTGGCATTTAGTTTTGCTAAATGAAATCTTTCTTTCCAAGTGAATCTAATTTGACTTTGATCATTTAAAAACCTCATACACTTTCTGGTTGTACGTAAAATCTCAGTCAGCAGAAACCCACCTATCTCTTCTAACTTGGGCTCTGTCACTTGCCGGAAGTATTTTAAATTGTCCACAATATAAGACGCAGATGAAATAGAACCACTGCAACAGTTCTGTAAGAACAAAAGTGGGATAGGCAGGTGAGGAATCTATGAAAACACGTAGGTTAGGAACCTCAGTGGGACTTACAATTCAAACCTGAACTTCCAGGCAGTGAAAGTAAGAACTGGAGAGAGGTGGAGAGAACAAGGGGGAGAAAAAAAGATTACATAACTCGTCTCTTTGTTAAAAGAAAGCACAACATTTCACGAAGAGAAACAACTCTATTTCTTGACATTCAGCTCTGAAATGAAATTTTCATGTAGATCTTTAAATAAGGGCCATTGAACAAGATAATAGTGATTGTCTTTAAGAGTGGTTTTACAAAAGATGCAGAAACATTCCCTGTGTAACCATTTTTCCACGGGATCTGAGAGCACAGGCAGGTCTGTGGGGACGGCAGATGCTTGCCTGGCCGGGAGGGAAAGCAAAGCTTCGTGAAGCTCGAGGAGCAAGCACTGTCCAGGGTGTGCTCTGTCACAGTGTGCAGGACCTGGAGACGGCCAGCCAGCTGCTCTTGGTCCTGCTGACATGATGCCAGGAAAAGCCAACCGTGTATTTGAAAACCATGTAATATTTAGCATCTGCTGAGTGCGGCAGTGCCAGCACTACCCGCAGCTACCCCGAGTGATGACCCTGGGTTCCTCCAGGCTGTTGATACCCGCTCTCGGGACCATGTGTGCTTTGATCCAGGCTTTGAGTGTGTAAGGGCAAGGAACAGCCACTCCGTAATAGCGAGCCTGTGAGTTACCTTAAACACATGCCTCCTTTGAAGCTTCCTTCCCGCTCAATTGCTGAATTATCAAATTCCTAGAGAAGCCACTTTACAATATTCAAATATGTGTATACTTCAAGATTCTGTAAACTCCTTTAACCACCTCCTGGCCTTCTTTCTCACTTGGTAATATAGCTCTTACAAGGTCGTTGTTTGTGTGTAGATAATATGTATTTGTGGTAAAAATTCAAAAGATACTACACAAAAAGAATATGATAAAAATTAATTTCCTTTGTACCCATACTTTACCTACCTACTCTGTTCTCCTCTCCAGAGGCTGTTACAGTTACCTGACACCTACCTATCCTTTTAGACGATCTGTACATATACAAGCATCTATGGTTTTTCAACAAATGGCAGCATATTTTATATATATATATATAATCACCTTTTCTTTCTTAAAATATGCTTTTGTGAGTATACCATAGTAATACATATGGAATTACTCCAATTTTTAAAAAAGATCCCATTGTATCCCATTTTAAGAATATAATTTATTTGACCAGTTGAGAGGTATTTAAATTATTTTGTTTCTTGCTATCACAATGCTGTAGTGAACAACTCTGTGCATATATAACTTCACACATGTGCAAAAATATTTGCAGAATGTTTAAAAGATGTTTATACTTGATATTTTGATAGATATTACTAGAAAGTTTCCATAGTGACCGTAGCTGTTTACACTCCACTGAGTAGAGGAGTATGCCTGTACATGGTATGATACAACTTTTGATCTTTGATAGGAGCATGATGGAATCTTATTATCATTTAATTGTGCATTTCTACCATTGGGTTGAATGTCTTTTCACATATTTCAGGGCTATATACTTCCTTTTCTATGACTTGTTCATTTCCTTTACTTGTTTTCCTTTTTCCTGTTTGATTGTGGCACTTTTTCTTACTGATTTGTAGGTGCTCTTGTTTTTCTTTTTTTAGGGGAGCTTACTTCCATGTGTGATATGAGTTGCAAATCTTTTTATGAATATATTTTGTCATTTATAATATTTAATGTTAATTAGTTGAATTTATATTTTTAAAAATAGCTTTTAGTTTTTGTGTAATATTTTGAAGTGCTCCCTCTCCATATATGTGCATATATGTATATATTTTATCATGTGGATATTTTACCATCTGGAGTTTATTTCAATAGGAAGTATGAAGTAGGGGTCCTAATTTTTTTTTACTATGGCTATTCAGCTGTCCTAATAAGAAAAACCATCTTTTTTTCTTGTGATCTGAAATTCTTGTACATTCAAGTATATTGTACTCAGAAGATGGTTTGGCTTTGTCCCTAACCTTATAGTCTGTCCCACATACCCAATTACTTATGCCCCAGTACCACACTATTTTTGTTAGTATAACTTTATAATTTAGATTCCCTGGCAGGATAGGTAGCCCCATTGTGACTTTTTTTCTTTTGGTACCAGGAATCGAACTCAGGACCTTGCCCTTGGCAGGCAGGTGCTGTGCTGCTGAGCTGTACCCCTGGCCTGTGACTTTTTTCCAGTTTATATTTTACATTATGTTTGGAATTAGCTTGTGTGGCTTCCTGTAGTGTCTGGTCCTTGACAACTTTTATTCTTAGAGATCATGTTAAATGTGTAGATTAACTTAAGAAAGGTTGAAATTTTTGTGATGTTGCATCTTCCCGTAGAAAACCTGATATATCTTTTCCCTTATTTAAGTCTTCTGTGTTTTCCCATCTACAAAATATTCTTTATGTAAACCTGATGCATTTTTTGTGTTTGTCGCTCTGCTCCATAAGTTCCTTTGTTTTGTCTTGTGTCTAGTTGTATTTGAAGGCTTTTTAAGTTCATGTGTTAGTTTCATATCAAGCTGTCTTACTCAATTCTCTTATGTAAGAGTTTTCAGCTGAGTTTCTTAGGTTTGTGGTAAATTGTTGTAACAGATGCAAATGGTAATAATTTTATCTCCTACCTCCAAATATTTTTAACCTCCCGAATCTCTCTGACTCAATGGAATGCCTTTAGTGATTTTCCCCATAAACATGGTGTCCTTCATGATTTCTTCTTGAAAACTCTTCCCAATTCTCCCTTTAGGTGGTTCTTACCCCATTATCTATGGTTAGTTGTGACAAACTTTCATGACATTTCCTACAAAGACTAAAGAACTAAAGGGCTCAGGCTAGAGAGGCCTTGCCTGCCTGGAGCAGCTGGCAGCCTTCTGGTGGCTTCCACCCCTTCAGCTCAGAAACAGGAGATGGTCACTGCCATCTCACGCACATGGCAGCCCTGAGCACGTTGAGGTGGTGGGTCTCCTCTGATTCATTTCTCTCTGCTTTATACCACTGGCATTTAACAAATGTCACTAAGGAGAGATGAGCAGGCTGAGAACACTTTGAAGCTCTGAAGCAAGAAAGTCATAATCTTCAGATCATGAATTCCAAAATTTTGGAAGTGTTTTGTTTAAAGACAGGAGAAGTTGATGTGCAAACCTGGTGACCAGTAAGTGAAGTCAGGTAGGATAAGTGGACATGGCCAGGAACCATTTGTGCCTGATTTAGTTCTCTTTGTTCTTGGTACTGGAGCATAAGATGGGAACTCTTGTGAGCAGTAAGACACCACCACACTTTGTGTTGCTTTTGTTTTCATGTTCAATATTTTTATTTTATGGATTCAGTGAAGGCATTGTGTTTTTGTTGAAGCTGCATGACCTGTTTCATGCACTGAAGGCAGGATCTGGTCATATATTGTGGCTCTGGTGCCATATAAATCTCTATTCTTTGCCTGAGTAAAGCATGCATCCATGATATATGAAGAATTTCCTCCTTGACTAACTTTGTGAATCTTAAGAGTAAACCCTTTCTCACAAAACTGCATCCTTGGTATTTAACAAGTGGATTGGTACAAAATGATGCCAGCATATTCTGTTGGGTGTCTACAGCTACAATCCCCGATCCTTCCTTTCCACTTACCCGTTGGGCTTCAGGGCAATAGGCAGAGACAAGGCTTGGAAACATAGTTAAGTGATCAGTAAATATTTAATGAGTGAAAGAAGTCTGAAATTCAGTTCAGGCTGAGTATGCTTATTGAGACAGTAATTTATTACTAATTATAATTAATGTTCATTTGAAATATTTATTTACTCATCAATTTAAATAACATAAGCACTACATCTGCTGTAGAATAGTATTCTAGATATTAGTTTGAATTACATACTCAATCCTCAAACATGGTTTTTTATGCTGTGGGTTGGAGGTGAGACTGTCATTCAGGATACCTTTTTTTGAGGCAGTGATACATTTTTATTTTTCTAATTTCCTATGCTATCCCCTAAGGTAGCTTTAGAAATGTTAAAGAAGTCGACAGAAGTGTTGTCACCCCACTGATTTTAATGTTTTTCTGGTGCATTCATTAACAATAACAACAGCCAAAAAATGAAGAGAGAGAAAGAAAGGAAGAGAAGAAAAGAAAAAGAAAAATCAAACAGTTTCCTCACCCTTGTTTCTGAGAATGAGCGTGCAGGGAGTTAGTTGTGCTGTGCTTTTCATTATTTTCACTGATCGCTGTATAGCACAAGTCTCCCGGAGAAGCTGTTGAGGCCTGGGCCAGGGTTCTTTGATACACAGGAAGCCTGGCGTTAGCCTAGCAAGGATGGAGGCTTGCAGAAAGAGGCCTGTGCACTGCTATCAAGACTCCAGCCCATGGTGTCCAGCAGATTAAAGAGAATGAGAAAAAAAACACAAAACTCTTCCAGATCAGCACACCTGCAGAGTCCTGGGGCGACTGCAGCAAGGTCACTTGTACTTCAGTGGTTGGAGGGCTACAGCGTGCTTGCCCAGCCATTGCCACCACTTCCTTTTAATGTAAACGGATTGTCTAAAAATAGCAACTTTAGGCCAGATGTGGGAGTGCACGTCTGCAATCTCAGCACTCAGAGGCTGAGGCAGGATGATCACTGTGAGATTGAGGCCAACCTGGGCTACACAGCGCATTCAAGGCCTGAACTACATAGGGAAATCCTGCCTCAAAAAGACAAAAATAAATAAGTAAAGCAACTTTAAGGATTTTTTTTAGGGAGTGGGTGTTAGAACTCTCTTTGCCAGGACTGTTGTTTTAAAAGATATTATCCTCTTTAAAGATTTTTGTATCATAATTTTTTTTAACATCATCTTATTCTGTAAGTCTTCTTGTCACACCCAGGGGTAGATAGCAAACCACTGGTCTGCTGGAGAACACAGCTCCCCGTCATCCTAACCCCAGCATCAGGAAAGAGCTCAAGAAGCAGAGTTTAAAATAAAAGAAGGCAATTTATTTGAAAGTGGGGAAGAGGATGAATAAGGAGTATTTGAAGGTGAAATACCTGGGGATTTTTTGTCCTCAGCTCCTTTTTATTTAGGATTAGTGATTTCTCCCAACCCTATGGGTACCTGGAAGTTGGCACCATCCAACTCGCTCTCTGGTTATCTTGGATCCTGTTATGATTTCTGTCTGGATGTACCCCCAAAGCCTCATGAAATCATAGGGCAGTTTTCTAGTTTTTGATTGACTCATGGTCCAGTGCTGGGATTATGGGTGTGAGTGCTACACCTACCTTAGAGTGGGCTGCCTGCATACAATGTAAGGGAGGGAAAGAAGCTTGCTCTCTGCTGTTCCTCCTTTTCCTCTTGTTGCTTTTGCTGTTTTACGCCACCATGAACTGTTGCCCTCTGCCATGTGCCACCCTGCCTTAGAGCCAGCTGATTATGGACTGAAACTTCCATAAACTGTGAGCTAAATAAGCCTTTCTTTCCTTAACTTTGGGTGTCAGGTATTTTGATCCAGCAAGGGGAAAAGTTTAATTAACCAAGACAGATCCTAACCTGGGCACCTCTGTCTACCTTCTATCTGGCCCTTTGATTTCTTCCTCCTCTCTGTGATGGATGTGTGTGTGGAGGGCTCAGAGGAAGGTAGCACAGAGTTAGCGACTGAGTAAAGGGGCGTGTGTGCTTTATATATTAAATGAGAGTCCTCAGGAGGCTTCCTCTTACCTCATCTGCATTCTGTCAGGTGGGCGAGGGGGCTGGTTTCGGCCACCTTTATGTTTCTGGCTTTCTCAGTGCTAAGCTTCCCGATAAGTTCTTAGGGTAACTGTGTTACTTGGCGCCTCCCTCGGTCTGGCTTCCCTCCTCCTCCTTTGTCTTTCTAATCACTCTAATTGCAGAGTCTACCTGTAGAGGCAGAAGCTGCTTTTAGTAAGTTTTCCTGTTGATTTTTAATAAAGCTCAACGAGATCCTATTTTATCCTTTTTCTTGCCTATGACCCCCTGTTCCTACATTCTCAGCCAGAAAATTAATAGAGAAAAAATTAATAAAGGAAATAATATATTCTTGGAGTTACTAGCCACAAAATCACTAGTTTTTGCTGTTGTTGTTATTGTTGTTGTTGTTGTTCTGAAAAAAAGATTTTAAAAGGTGTCTGGCTCTTTTCCAAAGAGCATTTTGAAAGGAACATAATGGACACAAGTTGACAAGAACAGAAATGATTTGATAAAGTAACCTGAGTGGGCAGTGGCCATTTTGCTGAATCTAGCTTGCTAACTCCAGTGATCACAAAAGAGAA
Source organism: Chinchilla lanigera (assembly GCF_000276665.1). NCBI lineage: Eukaryota > Metazoa > Chordata > Mammalia > Rodentia > Chinchillidae > Chinchilla > Chinchilla lanigera. The sequence goes on along the minus strand of NW_004955425.1, from coordinate 21,416,379 downwards.
GAAAATAAGTTATTTGACATTAATAAAAGATGTATATTCAGTGCAGAATTGAAATATGAGTCATTTAGCATATGACCTTCTAGTTAAAATTATTTTCCCTTTGTATTTAGGTCTTTCTCTGGAATTAAAGGACTCCAGCTGAAAGTGAAGCTCCAACCCAACGTTGATTACTTGTTCTATGTGAGAGCCATGAACGTGTTTGGGACGAGTGCACAGAGCGACACTGCCCTCATCTCCACCAGAGGTGCTTCCTCCTTCGCACAAGCATCTCATTCCTTTCCTCCTGCAACCCCCGCTTCCAGCAGTGCCCAACCTGCTGCCAGCTGTGGCCTTTGTCCTGAGGCCCCAAGACTGGTCAGGGGTCAAGATGTTTCCTTTATTGTTCGGTTCAAAACATAGTGCTTCCCTGTCCCATTCGGGAGAAACGCATCGAGCTGACCGGGCGATGGGCCTGAGCACTTGAGGTTTTAGGACTCTGCCCGTGAACTCTGAGTGTCCCTCTCTGTGTGCTGCGGTCTATGGGTATGGGGTGCTGCATGTGCGGGTACGAGGACAGTGCTAGTCTGTCACACTGTGAGGCCCATGAACAAGTCTCTGGTCTCTTTCTGTTTACTTTAGTTTGTGAGAATTAATGTGTGTTGAATGAATAACTTGGAACAGCAATAAAACTGTTCAATGACATTTTGGGGAAAATCCCCGTAGGACTCTAACAAAAAAAATTTTGGCTGCTCTCAATTATTGTCGAAGGAGGTGGTCATTTTGTTACCTTGTCCCAGGGACAGAGATGCAGGAGGCTGAGGGTGCACGTTACTTCACTGCCCTCGCGCCTCGGCCTTGTTTGGGGTATAGGCAGGGCAGCCTGGGTGAGGGATAAGGACTCCCACCCACACCACGAGTGTTTTCCCTGTGGGCCCAGAGGGGCACCCTCAAGGGCCAGGGCCTGGCTCAGGTGCCTAGGGGGAGCTGTGTGCGGGCGGCCGGTGAAGCGAGTGCTTGTGGCCCGGCAGAGAGAGCCCTCGAACAGGACGCTCCTGTGGCCCAGGCAGTCATGATCAACCCACACGGACCCCTCAGCATGCATGACATTTTAAGCTGGGTCTGAAACCACTGTAGAGGGTTCTGATGTCAGGGAAAAGGCAGACCAAGTCCGAAACGTGGGGCTTGGCCCAGCACTGGACATTGTGCCAATGTTTTCCTATTTTCTCAACCATTGTAGGAACCAGGTTTCTGTTGTTGAGAGAGACAGCTCATCCTGCTCTGCAGATCTCCTCTGACGGGACGGAAATCAGCTTCACTGAGAGGAGGCGGCTGACGGAGTAAGCAGAGAGAGCGCAGCGGCTGGGCAGGCCAGGCTGTGGCCCCTCGGGCACTCCATGGGTATTCCTGGGAGGGTGTCGGGGTGTACCTGTGCACTCCTCACCTCTGGACACTCACAGCCACCCCAGGGGTCCAGTCCATAGCTTGAAGCAAGTACCAATATTTTTAATGGGAATCTAAGCAGAGTTGGTTTTGTTTAAAGTTGGCCGTTTTAAGGTATTATCTCTGGTTCAATCAAAACACGCTGCAGTAATACTTCTATTATGTTCAATAACAAATCAAATTTTGTATCAACCACTTGAAAAGGAATAGCAGGGAATTTGAGTTCCTGTCTGGCCAGAGACTCTCACTCTCAGTAGTTCTCCCGAAGGGAACAGCAAAGAAAAGCATCAACAGCTGAGCACGGGGTGGGAGACTGAGCTGAAACTTGCCTGTAGCTTCTCATGGTTATGTTGAGGGTCAAAATGGCCAAATGGGGGAAAATATGAAAAATACCCAGCGTGCTCCTGCGGGTGCCAGGACACCCAGGAAAGTACCGGGTGGGCTGCAGGACAGGACAGGCACTGTGCTTGCCTGGCTGCTGCTGTGGTCTATGGATCCTGCTCTAGGAAATGTTCAAACTCTTGCTGGGCCCAGGACCCTGAACTTAATGTGTTCAGAAGAACTCACAATTGCAGTCATTCACCAGCTGCTCAGGTGGGAACAACTGTCCTGCAGCAGTGCTGTCTTATGTATCTTTGGGTCTTCAGAATCTAGCATGGACCCTGGCACATTGTGCGTGCTAAATATACACACATGAATGGATTCAGAAAAAAATATTTAAGAAAGAAATTGGGCTTTTCTGTCTTTTTTAGGTTTCTCAAAAAAAAATCAAAAAGAAATTGGCTGGAAGTTGGCAATAGCTCATAGATGATGACTGACGAAAACTGTAATATATTTTATAGAATTTTGTTTACTTCCTATTAACCTGAAAATTAGCTCATAAATATCAGGCAGGCAGGCTTTGCTCCAGGGAGTAAGGCTCATCTCTGCCACCTCTTTGAAATGAGGCTGTTGGATAAAGATGCGAGAATGAGATACACTCCACTCCCTGGTACTGATCATTTTCTCATCTGTAAAAGGGGAGGAGGAGAAGGTGCTGACTGAATATTAACTCTGGTGAAATTAAAAATGCCTCCTTGCTGTCTCAGCCGTTTCTACACAAAACTGAGCAAATCAGCAAACAAGGCCACTCCGCCTTGGGGGTGCCCTTGGTTCACTGTACTGTGTCTCTGGGAATGGCAGCTATGGTGAGACTGGAAGGGTCTGCTCCTCCTGCTCTCACTGTGCTCAGGAAGCCCCTATGTGAGAAAAAAGGAGATTCCATTTTTGCAAGTCTTGGAAGAAAACTTTGCAAGTTGGCTTCCACCTTCTTCCTCCTAAAAGCAGAGATTGTGCCATTTCTTTTCTTCTGGCCATTATTCCAGTGGCTTCTTGGTTCCCAGCTCCTTTAGGAGAGGCAGCGAGCCATATGTGCAGGCTGTGGAAGCCAGTGGACAAATGTTGGATGTGTGCTGTGGTTGGGGTAAAGAGTATGAACAGAGAATGACTTGAGCCCAGTTTCAGCAGTTTCCAGAGGTGGAATTCTGCATAAAGAGAGTGTGAGGGGAATGTGGCTGCTCAGGAGGGAATGGGTGGAGATTCCTGTGCTGAGCTTAATCTGATCAACTTTGCTTGCAGAATCCCGTCGGTGCTGGGTGAAGAGCTGCCCGCCTGCGGCCTACATTACTGGGAAACTACGGTCACCAACTGTCCTGCTTATCGACTTGGTATCTGCTCCAGCTCGGCTGTGCGGGCCGGGGCGCTGGGACAGGGAGAGACCTCGTGGTACATGCACTGCTCAGAACCACAGAGGTAAGCTGGAACCCTACCTCTCCTCATGTTTTCCAGTGACCCCCACCTAGTAAGGAGCATTGCCCCTGCCTAGGTTCTGAGCCAACTAAGAGCAATATTAAGAGTCAAATACACAGAGACTGAACTATTACTCTAATTACTGAGGTAGATGTTTTTATAGAACATGGCCCATACCTGAGGACAAGAGAGCTTCTTATACTGAACTCTGCTGCTGGGAAGACAGACTGACCCAGCAGTATGGTGGGGTCTACCTCCCTCCCCACAGAGCAGAACTGGTCCCTGGAGAGGTGAGAGGGGAGCAGAGGGAGAGAGACGAGTCTCCTCATGGCCAAAAGGCAGGAAAGAGAAGGGACAGTCAGGCTATGCACAGCCAGTTTTTCCTCCTGAACTGGCTCTAAGGTGGAGAGATGCCAGCAGGTGATGCTAAAGGGACTCTTTCTCAAAAACAAGGGTCTCCAGCACTTCTCCAGCGCTGGTCTATACCAGGGGTTTGCAAATTGCTGCCTGTGGGCTGGCATTTCCAAGGAGGAGATTCCAGGGGAATACATGGGGAAGTGGTAAAGAGAGATAGGAAGGGGAGCCAGGAAGCATCTGTATCATGGGTGGCACATTCCTCCTTGGAGCACGAGCTCCTCTGTCCCCAGAGGCTTCTTTAAGGGCTCTGGCCACACTGCTGTCCCCGTCCCTGCCACATGAAATGCAGTGTGGCTGTGGCTTCTGGAACCGGGCAGTGTCCTGTCATCCCTCGTGTTCACAGGCGTTGAAAGGTCCTTGGCCATCTGTGTATCTCATGTCCTGTCTTCAGAGCCTTCATCCTGCCTCGTGAGCTTCTCTTTGTGTGAAGCTGATGACTTGTCATCCCCCAAATGCTTGAATTTCTGGGCCTCAGGACAACATCATAGGTCTGAAGGTCCCTGTCGCTGCTGCCTGAGCACTTACTCAGATCCCAGGACCTCAGATTACCTGAGTGCCCTCCTCCACACACAGACCTGTTCCACAGAGATGTTTCTCCAGCATCTCTTTTCTTCCGTCTCTCATTTCTTCTCTTCTCTTGATTTCAGAGCCTCATTCTCAGTTGCTAAGTCTAGTAGGAGAAAGCCCCAAACGTGCTACCTTTGTGGCAGTTAAGCATTTTGGTGAAGGTCAGCAATCTCTCCCGCTCAGCCCTGCCTTGACCTTCCTTCCATAACCAAAGCAGTGCCCTGGCAGCGTGTACCTGACGACGACTTTCAGCCCTCATTCTGCTTTCACTCAGTGACAGTTCTCCTGTCTGGCTGTGCCATAGGGGTTCCTCTGTAGTCCTTCACATCCTCCACACTGCCCAGAGCTGCACCAGATACACCAGTATTCCCCAAGAGCATGCGTTGGGTTTATTGGAATTAAAGAGAGAAAGCAAAGGCCTTGCCTCCTGGCTGCAAAGCTGTGGAAAACATGAAGGAAATGGACAGGAAAGTTGGTTTGGGGCAGGGGGTATGGATTTATAGCATGTGGCTGGCAAAATAATGAAATCTTCTAACCTCACAAAGTCCCTTATGTAAGTTTCCTATAAATCTTTAAAACTAAAATTAATGCGTTGTATGGAAGGTAAGCCTTTTTTAAATACATGGCAGCCTCCAAAGAGTTTTATTCAAAAGAATGACAGACCATGAATGCGGTAGTTGAAACATGTGGGCAGCTGGGAAAGAATTAGAATGTTGAGAAAATCACAAGGGAGGCATATGTTGGCTATTCTGGGACAACCTCCTAATGTAGAGGGAGAAATTTATTCAAAATGTTTGTCTGTTGGGATGAGCTATGTATTTAGCACACAGGAGGAATCTGGGAACATGTTTGGAACAACATTCCTGCAACTAGTTATTTTTAATTGAAGCTAATGACTGAAAAATCAGTTATTTCCATGTGATTTTTCTTCCCAAATTCTTCAAAATTTCCAAAATTCTCAAATTTCCCGTCTGTCTCCTTTCAGGTACACATTTTTCTACAGTGGCATCGTGAGTGACGTCCATGTAACCGAGCGCCCTGGCCGTGTGGGCATCCTGCTGGACTACGCCGGCCAGAGGCTTGCGTTCATCAACGCGGAGAGCGGGCAGCTGCTCTTCCTTGTGCGGCACAGATTCAGTGAGGGCGTTCACCCGGCCTTTGCCATGGAGAAACCTGGAACGTGTACTTTGCATCTGGGGATAGAGCCCCCCGATTCTGTAAGGCACAAGTGATCTTAGCTTCCGCAGCGTGTGAGAGAAAGACCTTCGGGGTCTGTGGTTCTCTCTCTCAGGTGCTGTACCTTACTCAGAAGGTCTCTCACACACTTGCACTCAGGACAGCTGGACACACAGCGGTCAGCACACAAGCGAATGGCAGAGCAGAGCACACTTCAGGAGCGGGGAAAGGACAACCTCCATTACTTCTGAGTTCTTTCCCAGGTTGAAAGGACTTACACTTGCCCTGAGAAACAAAAATAGAGAAGTGAGCTTCCTCTGTTTTATCCTGCCAGAGCTCCTCCTCCTAGATCAGCAACAGGGAGGGGCTTCCTAGCGATCCTCTCCTCCAGTGGGGCGTGGGCTTTTTAGAACTTGTCACTGCACTTCACTAAAGGGCAGCGAATCCTTAATCATTAGAGAAAGTGTTCTAGTTGATCTAAATTTATAATTAACTCTTTTGTAATAATGTATACTGTAGAATGTGAGTCTTACTTTCCAGAAATTTTAAATGTAGAAAGCACTAGACATTACAAATGTCTATTTTGTTAAATAAATGGTTAGTCTTATAAAACAAAAGTGAGCTGTGTGAGCCTTTTGCGCGTAACTCACTGGTCTGGCATCTCTGGACCAGGAAAAACTGCAGGAGAAATGCTTGTCTCACGTCGTGGGTGGTGCTGCCTCTGATTTTCATGTAAGAATGTTACATAAACACATTTTAGAATCGAAACATCCTCCACCCACGGAAACCGTACAGCTGACTATAAAGTCAACTACCAATAACTGGGCATCTCCTTTTACTTTAAAAAAAAAAAAAGTAGCTGGTCATTTTTAGGTATTGTATTGAAATCTCTCAAAATCTCCCAGAAGTATGTATGCAGAGTTGAGAAATTGAGACTCCATGTTGAGGTCATGTTGTTCTCTATAATGTAAATGCTTTGAGCATGTGTACGATTTTCTCTTACTCCTGTGAATTCAGTTATTTTCTTGAACTGAGAAATAATACCCTATTTTGGGGATATATTCTAAAACCTGTTGTCTACTGACTGAAGAAGCCAAGCTGGATCTGAACCTGCATTAGTAGAGACCCTGGAAAACTTTACACCTTGCCATGAAGCTGGGGAGCTATTGGCAGGATGGATGCTTTGTGAATGTGCAGGAGTAGCTGCCTGTGTGTGGAGAGAGAATTTCCCTTTCCCAAGCACTGAAAGTGTTACTCTCAGGGTCTGACTGATCAGCCACCCCTGGTCATTATTGCTTTTGGGGTTGGCAGGAACATAAAGGAATTGGAAATACAACAGCAGTAATTGAAAATGTAACGTGAACTTTGGAACTTGTCTCAGTTTGGGCTCCTCTGAAAGTAGACCTGGTAATGATTTGGTGCTGGCGTTTGCACAGGAGGGGATTCCAGGGGACACATAGGGGCGTGGGGAAAGGGAGACAGGAAGTGGGAGTCAAGAAGCATGTGTTTTACGGGTGGATCATTACCAGTCTGGGTAACTGGGCTTGATCCTGCTAGGCGCCCCTCTGGAAGCCACAGGAATGTGCTAAAGGCTGGCATTTAACCAACCCTAATGGGTGAGGGCTGCCTGAAAAGGGTCATGCAACTCCCCTCCCCCATCCAGGTCACATTCCCTGAGAAAGCCTGAGAGAGAGTCAATGAGTAGAAAGGAGAAAACTACAGTAATGAGGAGGTCCAGGCCTGCATGTGGTTGAGCCTTTACTGGATGATCGCTTTGGGCAGTGTAACTCAGATGCCTCCCTCCCTCCCTGCTTCCCTCCCTCCCTGCTTCCCTCCCTCCCTCCCTCCCTCCTTCCTTCATTTTCTTTCTCCCTCCTTTCCTCCTTCCTTTCCTCCTTCCTTCCCTCCCTCCCTCCCTCTTTCCTTCCTTCCTGCCTTCCTTTTGCTGAGGATCAAACCCAGGGCCTCATGCACACTAGGCAAGCATTCTACCACTGAGCTATACCTCAGCACAAACTCAGAATCTTAGTTATGCTTTTGGTTACCCTTCCCTCAGGATAACTGTAAGCATGAGATAAAATAAGCATGTGGAATGGGCCAGGATTTTGTAGTATATAAAATAGACAAGGACTATAGAGCTCCTCCAGATCTGACCTCCCATACACCTGCAGCGAGGCTCCCTCTTGTCTCCTTCCTCTGTTGCAGGTAGATGATGGGAGGTAGGATGCTGGGACCTATGCTTTGACTGACTGTTGAGTGGTGGATTTCCTGGTTGACCTTTTGTGGATTGTTCTAGAGAGGGCAGATAGGGATAAATGAGTGTAGTTCCCTCCATGGCCAAGCAGCTCTTTCCTCCTTGACCCTTCTCTGATTTTCATTTTCCCTTCTTTTCTCTTCATATAACATGGAAGAAAGAAAGTCTGCATATCTTGGTCAAAATTGCTCATCTGGACATCTTTCAGCAGTGTTTATCAGTTCAATAGCGTGAATAGCACACAAATTCTCTTAGTCCTCATCAGAACTGTGCACAGTAAAAACTGTTGCCATATTATAGATGAGAAAACTACAGTGGTCCCAAAGCAGCTCAAGAGCTCACATATAACTCAGAACCTAGCTGAGAAGGAGTCTATTTTGTTTCGTTTTTACTTTTTCCACATGTGTGATGTGTAAGAATTACATGTGTGCGTGCACAGGTTTATGTGAGTGTGTATGCGTTCACTCGAGTTCTCTTTCCCTTGAACTAATTGCTTCCCGAGCCTCTGTTTTAATAGCTCCTGGCCAAAGTCGGGTTCCTTGGTTCTTTCTTCAGTCCGGTGGCTCTAATTCACTCATGTTCAGAGTCACTTGCACATGGAACTTTGAGGATTGAAGAGTGTCTGCAGTGTTCTATTTGTGGAGAGAAGACCTTACACAATGAAACCGCAGTGCTTCTTCGAAGAGGTGTGGGGTCCAAATAAAGGAGGCTTCGAGAAAGAAATGAAGGTCAGCGCAGTGGTTTTCTTGCATCTTCTTTTACATCCATATTTATTTATTTACTTAGTACCAGGAATCGGACTCAAGGCCTTGTGCTCTCCAGGCAGGCACTGTGCTGCTGAGCTCCATCCCTGGCCCATCTTTCCCTTCCTCTTGCATATACACTGGCAATCTGGGACAGACATGTTCTGTCAGATTCAGAAACAGTCTACTGTAGTAACCTGTGTGGCTTGTTTTTTGGGAGGAGCTTCATTAAAGTTCAGCAGAACTGAAACATTGTCCTTCATCAACCCCTCCCACCTTTACAAACCCCAGTGCTGTAAGAGCCCACACCAACGCTTTACTAGCCTCCTTCGGGCTCAGACTGTATCTGAGTCACTCACTGCCTGAAGCACTTGTAAAGTGTCCCATGCTCTGCTGCTGAATGAGAGCACCAGCCTCACACAGTGGATGCAGACAACCTTAGCACTGTCAAAGGACAGCCGCGCAGCAAAGAGAGGGACAGTAGGAATTGCCTTGCTAGCTCAGGTGCCTGCTCCTAGGTCCTCTGACGGTCGGTGGCACAGTTGGCTCATCATCTCCAGGTCTCAAGCTCCTGCCTCTGTGCACATGAAGCCCGTTGGTACCAGGGAGCTCAGACTGTGTTTGAGGTGGATGTGGGCTTGGTTGTGAGCCCGTCGTAGTAAGCTGGTCACGTGGGCACTTTCTAGTTGTGCAACCAGCCCTAACCTTCCAAACTCACCTCCCGCCCCATGGGCTCTACCAAAACTGAGCACACATCATCAGTCCCACTACTAGTAATCAAATGGTGCAGATGGGCCAACACATCCTGCTCAGAAAAAAATCAATGGATCCAAGGTTCTAGAATGGCACTGTTCAGGTATCAGAGTCCGTGGCATTGCCCGGGGCCAGCAGCTCTCAGGTGTGCAGTGAGGTAATTAAGATGAGCTGAAAGTAGCTCATACTAGGCACAGCTGATGGGCAGCCCCAAGCCCACTGCTGAGGAGTTTTTCCAGAACAGTAAACGAAGAGCTTAATCCCCCTGGTGCTGATCACTAACCCCTTCCTGTCCCTGATTGGTGACTGCCAGGGCCAGGAGTGATCCCAGGATGTCCCTTGGCTAAATGAAGTTGGGCTTCATTTCCGGCCACTTCTCAGGGCTAAGCAAGGAAGATGTGCTCTGGGCTGTTCTTAGTTCAGTGCCTCTCAGTGTGTGTGGTTGTGCCCCTCTTTTGTGGGGCCTTGTTTTATCTTAAGTGAATGCCGGTTCTCTGCTCAGTTTGTTTTTTCCAGTTGATGCTAGTAATTTCTGATCCCAAGTAATACATGAATTTAAAAACAATTTGAGAATAGTTGAAGGATGAAGAACATTTAGCTTGGAACAAATACAACTTAGGGAAAGGAATAAGAAGCCATCTAAGAATTGAAGAGCTGTGACATGGAAATAATAAGGCTTATTTTGATTTTTTCACTAAAACTAGTTGGTAGAAGTCTCCCCAATAAGTAGAGCTGAGATTTTCTTTGGAAGGAGGAAGAATGCCCTGTCTGGAGGGGTGCACTGCTTAGCAGGTACTGAGCAATCAGGCAGAGTGAGCAACCATCTGGAATACTGAAAGGCAGATTCCTATGGTTCCAAACTGTGTCTCTGGTATCCTGGCATTCCACAGAGCTGCGGGCACAGGAGGGCATGCATCTAAACACCTATCCTGTTTTATTACAGCAACTCAGATTTTATGTTTTGTACATTAGGTTCCATAGAACATTTCATTTGTTTAAAGGGTTTCTGTTGTTAAATAAAGCCCAAAAACTATAAACTACCAAGATTCAAATCTGAGTATTGTGACCCAGAGTGACCCAAAAGGCTCTAAGTCCTATTTCATTCAGGATTTCCTTTCTTTTACTGTACAAAAATAGTGCTATAATATAGATTGCAAGAAATTCTGTCTCCTCCCAATTTCTAGAATTTCTATAGATGATTACGCTTTCCTGGGCACCACTCTGACTTCCTGCCTTCAGGTTCTCATCTTCCACCTCTTGACCTCTCATCTTTACCTAAGGTTCCCCAGGACATCTGGTCTACATCATCCCCACACACAGGCACAGTGCTCCTTGGGTTCCTTAGGGCAGCACTGACACCAGCTGACTTTGCCAACACATTCGGCTTGCGTGGAAGAAGGCTTAATGAGGGGTATTTTTCAAAGAACATAAAACTGAATATGAAACATCCAGCTTTGTGAGTAGCACCTTCAGAATTTGTCTTCGGTCCTGTCTTCCTGCCATACTGAACAGACTCACCTCTCCATTGTACATTTTGCTTAGACTTTAGCATTTTAGGTCAGGTGGTGGAATTAGAAAACATCAAAACCTTACTGACTAGTACAGATACCTTTTATCATAGTCTGAGAGCAAAATTTTGCCCTCCTTTTCCCTGCCTCTTTTACCCTACCCAAGCTGTAGGCTTCTCTTTGCAGAATTAAAAGCCCCATTAAAGCAGTTCTTCAAACCAGAGACCATGCCTCTCCAAAAGATGCATTTGGCTATTTCCTTTTAGAATGATTTTGGAGTCTTCTTAGCCATTAGTGATTTTCTGCAGAGCTAGCTAGTGATTGAAACCCTTTCTCAACCAATGCAGACTTCCCACACTCTAGGTTGAGCTGCCCTTACCACAAGAAGAAATGACACCCCCTAGAGTCAGTGTGTCTTATGAAGAGTTTATAACTTATGGGGAAATGGGTGAAATAATGAAGAAAAAGATGTGGAGAAAGAGCTGCAGTTCAGTATCTCAGCATGTGTTTATTGGCTCATACCCTGGCTGTGCACTGTTGAAGCCTTGGAGAAATGCGGCCGTTAAGTCAGACACAGTCAACCCTGCTTGAGTCACCTGTATTCCAGGGGAGGAAGACAGAAAACATAAACAGGTGTAGAATGCCAATGGGGAACAGGAACTAGAAAGCTAAACAGAGGCCAGAAGATAAAAGTAAGAGGAGGTTGGGACTGCTGCGTTTTTGCAGTTATGTTGTGAAGGTGTATCTGATAAGATGATACTCGAATGAAGACCAAAATAAAGTGAGGGAAAGTATTCCAAACAAAAGAAAAAGAAGATGTAGTCTTTAAACAGCCACATAGGGGTGCGTTAGAGGGACAGTGAGGAGTCTGGGACTGCAGTGGAAAAGCAGGACCGAAAGAGGCAGGGGGTGCAGTCAGAGAGTCGCTGAGGACCAGTTCATAATGGCCCTGAAGGCCAAGAAAGAACTTTAGGTATCCGCTAAGTGAATTGGCCTGAAATATCAGTTTAAGGAGTACTACTACCAGGTTAAGCTGCATAGTGGTAGCCAAAAATGGCTCTTCAGGTGTTTGGTCTTT
>NW_004955425.1:21391047-21404576 GCF_000276665.1 Chinchilla lanigera | reverse complement strand
TTTCTTTTCTTTTCTTTTCTTTTCTTTTCTTTTCTTTTCTTTCTTTTCTTTCTTTCTTTCTTTCTTTCTTTCTTTCTTTCTTTCTTTCTTCTTTCTTTCTTTCTTTCTTTCTTTCTTTCTTTCTTTCTTTCTTTCTTCTTTCTTTCTTTCTTTCTTTCTTTCTTTCTTCTTTCTTTCTTTTTCTTTCTTCTTTTTGTTTTGTTTTGTTTTTCTTCTGGTACCAGGAATCAAACTCACAACCTTGTGCTTGCCAAGCAGGCGCTTTGCCACTGAGCTAAATCCCCAGCCCTCTTTTTCTTTCTTTCTCCTTTCTCTTTCTTTCTTTCCTTGAATGCAGTCTTTGTGTTGCCCAAGGAGGTCTCAAACTTCTGAGCCCACACCAGCTTGCTATTCCCTACATGATGCCTTCTTCCTGCCACAGTGCTGGGCATCTTGACAGATCCTTGTTCTTTGTGAATTTATTTGCTCATCAGTACAATGTCATGCATTCACAATTGTCTGTTTTTTAAGATGGTTTAAAACAAGAGACTGTTTTTCATTTCTTCTGCCTTTAGCGGAGGTTCACATAGATTTCTGTACCTATTCTTCCTGCTTTTGATCTGAGGACCTCTGCCTGAAGTGGTGGCTCCTGCAAATGGCAGCACAACATCTGTTCTGTGACAAATCTGCCCAGTGTACTATGCAAAAGGAAGGCATACTTGCAAATTGTCAAATTGATATGGAAAGTGAGCCCACTGAAACAGGCACTCACAAGAGACCAAGAAGCAGGAATGAATAAAACTTTATTCAAAAACTGGTGACAAACAGTCTCCAGCAAAGAGCCAGAGAAAATGTCCATGCCAACCTGGGTCTCATCTTCAGTTTAAGTCCATTTTAGGTTTCCGTAGTAACCATTACCTCATTTTTGGGAATTTTACAAGACTGTCACATGATCCTCACAAGGTTTACATTTCCCAGAAGATGTGGGTCAGCCGGAGATTCCAGATGACCGTTGTGGTTTAACATTTAAACTACTTCCCAATTTGCCCTGTTTGTTCTGTTCCTATTTTGTGAATTTTGTTCTGTTTTAGTGGTTTATGACTAACTAAGGGGAAAAAGGTGAGGAGTGGGTTCAACTACAGCTAATTTAAGTGATAAAAAGGAGTTATAAAAGAATATGGAGTCTCTTTTGCTCTATCAAAACCTCACTGAGTCTCTTCAACTCACTACAGATGAGCTATAGCTCATGCAAGAGAGAGGGGTTGAGAATAAAGCTTCTGCATCATGGCATCTGGAGCTTTGGTTCTGCTTCAGAGCTGCGTGCTTTTGGGCAAACTTGGCCTTCTCTTAGAGTTCTCACTGGAAAATTTGGATAATAGTAAGCATTACGTCCCAAAGTTGTCTATGCAGTCACAAAACAAACATTTACTGAGCACTAAGGTGCCAGGTACTACTATCAGTATGGACAAAATATCTATACCCTAAAGAAGTCTAGATTTGGTGGGGGGAATACACAGCAAAAGAAATATGTAAGTGAACTGTTTAATATAAAAAAGTGACATATATGTAAAGAAAAACAAAGGAGGGAAAGTGTTTATGAAAAGGAAATAGAATGACTAACATACATATGTAAATTCTTTGCAAGCTGGTCAGGGTCACACCTGTAATCCCAGCAGGTGCAAGAGTCAGAAGTTTGAACCCAGCCTGAAGTAACTTAGCAACTTAATGATTTCCTGTCTCAAAATAAAAAAATAATGAATCCAACAAATAAATGAACAAAAAATTAAAAAGGGCTGGGGATATAGCTTAGTATGAAGGCTCTGGGTTCCATCTTTAGTACCACATACATAAAAAAATCTTAGCACAACACTCAGCATAAAACAACAACAAGCTGGGTATGGTGGTGCATGGTAATCCCAGCATTCAGGAGGCTGAGGCAGGAGGATCATTGTGAGTTCAAGACCAGCCTGGGCTACAAAGTGAGCTCAAGGCCAGCCTAAACTGCATAGTGTGACCCTGTTTTTAAAAAAAAAAACCCAACAAAATCAAAAACAACAAAATTGTGTCTGGAGATGACTGACTTCCTCCTCCTACACTGAGGCAACTAGGGGATCAAAAGCAGGCAACTAGGGGATCAAAAGCCACATAGTAGGAGCCTGATGAGGGTATACACAGTGGACAAGCAGGACTAGTGAGGTAGAAAAGTCCAAAGCAATATGAACTATATGAGCTAACAGATGGTGAGTTAGGTAAACCAGTGTTGTGCTTGGGGACAAAGACACACAGAGCAGAAGTCAGAGGGTAGGGCTGTAACTTTTTAAAAAAAAAAAATTAAAAACTTTTATTTTGATTGTTCTTTCTTTTTCTTTTCTTCTTTCTTACCTTTTTTTCTCTTTTCTAAATTGCTGGGGAGAACTCCAGCCACAGAAAACAAATCCCATCCCCCAAACCCAGAGACCAAGTTCAGACAATCCCTTGCTTACTTGTTCATTCTTTCTTTTCTGCCATCTTCTCTAATTTCCTAAAGCCAGTGTAATCATCATTTGTCCTCCAGCCTTGCTTCTACTTGCTTTTCTAAATCTCTGTTTTATCCACTATCCTTCTTAAATCTCCCACCACAGATAAAACCACTCTAACAAGGGGAAACAATTTGCATACAAGCTCCTATATGATTGGTTCTGTTATATAGCTGCAGATTTTGCTCCTATGGTTTAAGGTACAATATTAATAGCTACCACAGTCTGTCAGTTTCTAAATTGTGCTTGATGCTATTGTTATTGCCAATTATACTACTTTAGCTAGGATGTCATATCTGTTGTAATCAGTTATTCTCTCTTCTGTAACAATACTGGGGAGCTCTGGGGTAATAACTTCACCATCGCCCAACACCAAAGGACTGGGGACTGAGCCAAATAAATACCAACTTCTCACTCATAATGAATTGAGAAGGTAGGATCTTGGGAAAGACACAAACCAAGAACCTCCTACACACAGAAGATATCCCTGAAGAGCAGACTTTTCCTAGAGAGGACATGATACTAGTGATATAGCTACGTAATACAAAAACTTACAAGGATCAACAAAGAAAACAAACTAAAAAATTTTAAAAGTACAAAATGACAAAACACAGAAGCAAAATGCAATCTCAGACCTCCAGCCCACCCAGAACACATCCATGAGACCTCAAGATGGAGAAAAGTGGAAAACACACACTTGAAATTTTTGGAATGATAGAAACAAAAGTAAAGGAACACATTCATGAGGCTATAGAGGAAATAAGATCAGAAATAATCTCAGGTTAAAAAGGAAATAACAACCACAATGAAGGAATTGCTTAGCAAATCTAGAGTAGACAGAGATAAAAAAAATAGAGGAACATTGGAAAATTATGGAAACCTTGAATGAACAATATAGGAAAGAAATAGAATGCTTGAAACAGATTCAAACAGATATCTAAGTAATTAAAAATTGCACTGAGAGCTGGCAAAACTAATTGAATGAAACTTCAGACCTTGAAGACAGGATCAAGGCTAGTGATCATGAAAGGAAAGAGCTCTTAAAAATAACAAGGGATCAGGAAATAACAATTCAACAGCTGTAAGATGATGCAAAAAAAGAAAACCCCAATATAAGACTGATAGATATCAATGAAAAAGCAAGTTAGCACAAATGACATAGAAAGACTATTTGTAGAAATAATAATAAAAAAATTTCCAAGCATTGGAAGAGAATCTGATGTATAGGTGAGGCATATACATCTCCAAATATCCATGACCAAAATAAATCTACACCCAGATATAATAATCAAGATCCCATAAATTCAGCACAAGAGAACAATGTTAAAAGTGTTAGAGAAAAGAAACAGATCATCAATAAAGGAAAGCCTGTCAGAATCATGGCTGACTTCTCAATACAAACCCTAAAGTCAAAAAGAGCTTGGAGTGAAGTATTTCAAGACCTGAAAGAAAGCAGCTTCCAACCGAGACTTATGTACCCCGCAAAACTATCTTTCAAAATTTATGGACAAATAAGATACTTCTATGACAAAAAACAATTGAATAAATTCATAACCACCATGTCAATCCTACAAATAATACTGAAGGATATTCTAGACAGAGATAAAAATGACCACAACGCGAATAACAGAAACCATCAGGCAGGACAAGCAATTAAACAGGGGGAAAAGTATGGATACAACAGCAGGAAAATATCATGACAAAGATAAGTCAATACATATGAGCTATAACCACCAATGTGAATGACCTCAATTCACCAATCAAAGAAACACACTAGCAGAATGGATTGAGAAACAGCACCAAACAATATGATGTACACAAGAAACACATTTAACTCAAAAATAATTTCATAGACTGAAAGTCAAAGGATGTAAAACAATACTCCATGTGACAGGAACCCAGAAAAAAGCAAGGGTAGCCATTCTGTTTGCAGGGAATGTTAAATTCAAACCAAGAATGCCCAAAGGAGATAAAGAAGGTCACTACATACTTTTTAGGAGAAAACTGCAAGAGGAAGAGATAACAATCATAAATATATATGCACCAAATACAGGAGAACTCAACTATGCAAGACAAATATGAATAGACATAAAAAATCAAATAAGCAATAACACAATTGAAACAGGGGAAATTAATAGCCAATTGTCACAAAGAAACAGTTCTATTAGACAAAAAAATCAGAAAAGAAATACCAGAACTAAACCAATCCTGTAAACAAATGAACTTAGTAGACATTGACAGGCTGTTCCACACAACAACATCAGAATACACATTCTTCTCAGCTGCACATGGGACATTCTCTAAAATAGACCATATACTAGCACACAGAACATGTTTAAGTAAATATAAAGGAATTGAAATTGTCCCATGCATATTATCTGACCATAGTGCAAAGAAATTGGAAATTAATGGCAAAAGAAACCACAAAAACTCCATAAACACATGGAAATTAAATAACACCCTCCTGAACAACCAGTGAGTTACAGCTGAAATTAAAGAAGAAATTAAACAATTGTACAATATTATACAATTACACAATTATATGAAAATGCAGATACAACATACCAGAACCTGTGGGATGCAATGAAAGCAGTCTTAAGAGGGAAATTTGTAGCAATCAATCCCCACATCAGGAAAGCTGAATGACCACAAATAATCAAGTGAATGTTGTACTTAAAGCTTCTAGAAAAAGAAGAGTAAGTCTAGGTCAGAGACCATAGGAAGAAATTACAAAGGTCAGAGCAAAAATTACTGCTGAGACTGAGAAAACAATATAAAAAAATTAATGAATCAGAGTTAATTCTTTGAAAGAATAAATACAATTGATAAACCTTTAACCAACCTTATAAAAAAAGGAAAAGACAAATTCATGCAATGAGGGATGAAAAGGGTGAAATCACTACAGATCCTGTGGAAATTCAGAAGATCATGAATACCTATTTCAAAAATCTTTACTCTCACAGGATGGAAAACACAGAAGAAATAGACTGATTCCTAGAGACATTTGAATTACCAAAGCTGAATCAAGAAGATATAAAAATTCTGAATAATAGACAATCCAATAGATAATAATAATAACCCAGTCAATGAAAGTGAAAATGTGATTAAAAACTTACCAACAAAGAAAAATGTAAGTTGGAAGAAGGAATGGAAAATTAAAGAAAAAAAAATATATAAAATGCCTAAATTTTTTTTTCTTTTTGACCAATTTTGCATGCTTATATCTGGTAATCTGAACAACTAATTTGAAGACAATAATGTACAATATAACAACCATTGGTGAATTCCTACCATCTTATCTAGTGAAACTCTATCATTTCTAATGTTTTTTTGTTTTTTTTTTGTTCTCTTTAATGGTTTGATTAATCTTGCATTCTTACATCTGGTAATCTGAGCAACTTCACTGAAGATAATGATATCTAATATAACAACCACTGTTAATTCCTATCATCTTATTCTGAAACCCTGTATTATTTTTATTGTTTTTGCTTTGTTTTGGTATTGCTTGCTATGTTGCTGGTATTTTGCTTTTTTTTTTATTATTATGCTCTTTAAAATTAAAAAAAAGAAAAGCCCAGGTCTTGATGGATTCACTGCTGAATTCCATAAGAAATTTAGAGAAAAAATAATGCCAATACTCCTCAAACTCTTTAATGAAATTAAAAGGGAAGCAATACTCTCAAACTCATTCCTGGAGGCAAGTATTACCCTGATATCAAAACCAGAGAAAGACCCAATCAAAAATAGAACTACAGGCCAATCTCTCTAGTGAATATAGATGCAAAACTTCTCAATAAAATATTAGCAAACAGAATGCAGCAAATTATCAAGAAGATTATATATCATGACTAAGTGGGAATCATCCCAGGAATGCAGGGATGGTTCAATATATGCAAATCAGTTAGTGTAATACACCATATCAAGACAAAAATCACGTGATCATCTCAATAGATGCAGAAAAAGCTTTTTTTTTTTTTTTTCGGTTTTTCTCCGGTACCGGGAACTGAACTCACGACCTTGCGCTTGCCAGGCAGGCGCTTTGCCGCTGAGCTAAATCCCCAGCCCCCAGAAAAAGCTTTTGATAAAGCCCAACACTCATGCATGATAAAAACCTTACAGAAAACTGGAGTAGATGGTGTTTAACTCACTCTGATGAAAGCCATCTATGACAAATGAATAGCCAACATTACACTAAATAGACAAAAACTGAAAGTTTTCACTCTCAAATCAGGAACAAGACAAGGATGTCCACTGTCACCACTCCTATTCAGTATAATTCTAGAAACATTAGCCAGAGCAATTAGACAAGAGAGAGAAATAAAGGGAATAAGGATAGGAAAAGAAGGAGTGAAATTGTCATTATTTGCAGATGACATGATACAGTACATAAAAGACCCCAAAAACTCCACCAAAAGACTCTTAAAGTTAATAACCAAATTCAGTTGCATAGCTGGATACAAAGTCAATAATCAAAAATCAGTAACATTCCTGCACACAAAAAACAAACACATTGAGAGAAAATTTGAAAAACAACACATTTCTCAATAGCATCCAAAAAAATGAAATACTTTTTTAGTATTTTTGGTTTTTTTTTTTTTTTTTTTTTTGAGACAGGGTGTTGCTATGCAGTTCAGGCTAGTCTTGAGCTCAGTTTGTAGCCCAGGCTGGTCTGGAACTCGCAACAATCCTCCTGCTTCAGCCTCCTGAGTGTTGGGATTACAGGCATGCAGCACCACACCCAGCTGTAACTCTATTTTAAAAGGTCACTTAAACTTTAGATGAACTCACTCCTTACCCATCCCTTCTAACTAACCATAAAACCACAAGAGGAGGAACAAGTCTTTTACCCAGAGGAACCAATAGATAAAACAAATCCTGAGTAAGAGCAACTGCATCCTGCTTAACAAACACCTGGGACATGTAAATCTTGTGAACTTTTGTTAGAAACCCTTGGAGTGTGGTTACTATGGAAACCAAAAGGGTATTTGAACTGGAAGTAAAGTCTAGATCATTACTGACATCTCCCTGGTTTCCAGCCAAGCTGTCAGTTGCCAGCAAAATAAAGCATTGTTTGTTCCTTTATTCAGTCTCTCGTGGGTGCTTTCTTGCTGAACTCTGCCCCGACAAAGGGGCAGGAAAAGGCACAATCCATTCCTTCCCCAAGGCTGTGACAGCCACTCCAGCCTCTGTAACACAACATATAGTTCAGAGAAACACTGGTTTCAAGGTGGGGAGCTGTGTGTATTCGGCATGAACACCAAATGTTGTGCAGAGCACAGGTCATTTAGGAGGTGCCAAATGCAGGAGTGGGGCTGTAACAGGAGGTGGTGAGGGTTAGGGAGGCTAGACAGAAGCTATGGCATGAGACATGCCTGTGAGATGGAAGGGTTTGGGGAACCATGCAGCCTGGCCCAGGCAACATGAAAGAAAGCAGGACAACAATCCTGAGAGGGGCTTTGAACCCAAATGTTAGCAGTAGCTGAAATAACAAGTAGGAGTGTTTTTATTTAGTGCAGGAACAATGGGCAGTTATGAGAGGTCTTTGGTGTGTATGTAAAGTGGATGCGGTGAGAGAGAGTGATTACAGACCTGTGTAGTCGCCTAGCAGAGCAGGTATGCAGTCCTGAGCATCTGGAGCAGAGTGCTGGCCCAGGAAGGGAAGCAGGGAGCAGACTCCTGGGAGACTCCAGGGAGCAGAGTATTACGGTGCGGGATCTGCAGGCTACAAGGGCAGGTGAAACAGAGTCACAGACACACAGGCTCTTGAACTTGGATTCTTGGGAGTGCAACTGTGCTATTAACAAAAGAGGCAAGAGAGAACACACAGCCAACATGCTTAGAGATAGATGAGTTCACCTGAATGTGTTCAGTTTTAGTCATCCAGATGGCGTTGTCCCTCGTATTGACAGCTCATAGAAGAGCTCAAGGCCAGAGGTATATATCTGGGAGTTGTGTACATCAAATGACTCTTACAGCTTGGTGAACTTGGGCAAAGTCATTTAACCTCCTGATACTTCTGTTTTTTACCTGTAAAACTGGGACAATAGTAGACCTATCCTACTAGTCTTAGGGCCGTTGTAAGGAACACACTATTTAATATGCATCATGCAGTAGACGAGTGCAGGCACGGAATAAGGGCTCAAGGAATGTTAGCTATATGTCATCATGAAGAATGGCAAGATTCATCAGAAACAGTCGTACACATATTTCAGTTTTGTCTACGCAAGGGGAGATATTCTAAGTGAAAGTGTCAGCACAGGAGCTGGGGAGGACTTAAGTGGCTTTCTTTAGCACAGTCTGAATTGTGGCCTGGTGGCTGACTAGAGGTCAGTCAGGTTGGCAAGGGGAGGAGAAGAAGACTGTAGCTCCCAGGCTGGGTGTAGGCCACCGTGAGGCTGTGGGTGCTGGTGAAGGTCCAGGTGGGAGGCACCTGGGGTACGTGAGGGCAACTGGGAGCGGAGTATATGTGCAGGGGATTCTGGAAAGGCTCACTGTTGAGTGACTGTGGCTGGTTGTGGAGGTTCTAGCATTGACAGAGTTTTTCTCTGCAGATGCCAGATTTTAGCACAGGCCCTCATGCAAAGTGGGTAGGAAAGATTGTTAAAAATGAATCTTGAAAATTACATAGGTTTTGTTTCTTTTTGAACACAATTTCTTTCTCAGAATTGAAAACCATCATATATCAACTCTCTGCTTCTCTACACTGGAATAGTTTAGGGATCTCTGTAAGAGGATTTTGGGTTATAAATCAGGAGGAGGCAGCTAATAATCTTCTGAGGTTCTCCAAGCAGAAACTCCCTTGGAATTCACTTGTTCATAACCACATGTTCTCAGAGAGTAATGACTAAAGGATAGGGAAGGATCAAAGGCCCAAATCAAGAATTATCATTCATAAACTTACTTTGTTCAAAGCACAAGCTATTTCAAAGGTCATTTACTTAAGCAAAAAATGTTAATCAATGATATCTTTCAGGAAATCAATGCTGTGTTGAAATACAATTTATACTGTTTTTTACCTTGTCTTCTTTCAGTGAATTAAACTATACCCAAGCTTATTTCTTGATTTGCATTTCTCCTTAATTATTCTGAGCTAAGCTCTACCCTGCAGAGTTCCAGAAAATGGATAAAATATGCATTCAAGTGTTGAACAGCAGTGGCAGACACCTACACGCCAAATCTTGGCTTGTGTGGGTTGCTGCCATTTCCCCCAAGTCATTTCAGGTCAGAAACACCTCTGCCCCCACAAGGTACATTTTAGAGGCCCACACACAAGGCCTCTCTATGCATTTTATAAGAATTGGGGATCAGCCCCTTCTCAAGAATAAGACCAGGTCTATTTTTCTGCCCCTGTAGGCTTAGAAAGGATTCTCTAGTTACTCAGCTCAGTAGGAAACCCTGTGAATTACATCTATAGGACTTGAAGTTCAAATTCGGAGAACAATTTTGCTTCATTGCTATCCAATTAACAAGGCTTTTTTTTTTTAAAGTAGCTTGAATACACACGATTGCAGAACATTGGAAATTATAAAGAACTGCAATGATTAAAATAAAAAGTGTGCTCAATTCCATAGACCCAAGATTCAGTTGGTGCCTTCTTTCGTTTTGACCTTTTGCCTCTTTCTTTGCATAATGCAGGCTTAGAAATGTCATGGGCATCTTACAAGCTGGAGTATGAAATTCACATGCTCAATCTGAAAGAGCATGCGGGTAGGAACTGGATCCTAGACAACGCTGTTGAGGCACCACTCTGGGTCTCTGTTGCCTACCTCTAAACTTCTTGCTGCTTGAATTTATGACTCTTAAGAGCAACTGAGGCACACATTTTGGCAAGCTGAGCCATGCTCCAGAATCTTGCAGATTTCAAACACTTCTTTTTATTATTTATTTATTTATTATTTATATATTTTTTGTACTGGGAACCGAACTTGGGACCTCGTGCTTGCCAGGCAGGCGCTTGTGCCACTGAGCTATATCCGCAGCCCTCAAACACTTGTTAAAGGCATAAAGCACACATGGGGAGGATAAATGACATCAGTTTGTCAAGAATTTAGATGAGTGCAGGCAAGGTGGCAAGCTGTCTGTAAGAAAGGGATTGGGTCTTTTAAAGAATATTCATAGCTGGTATAGTGGGTTGTGCCCCAAATCTCAGCACTCTGGCAGGCTGAGCCAGGAGGATCATGAGCTTGAGCTCAGCCTGGGCAACTTAGTGACTTAGTGAGAGTCTGTCTGAACAAAACAAAATAAAAATTTATAAGGCAGTTTTCAGAAAAGGCAGGGAGAAGGACGAGAACAAAGCAATCTTAGGAGAGGGGTGAGGGGAGGTGGGCCCTACTGGCCATCTGTTGCACTGGAATGTCCATGTATCTCTCTGCATAGGCAGTGGGGACCATGTGAGCTGCCCAGGGCCAGAAGCTTGTTCAGAGGTAGACACGTCAGAAAACTCCTGAGTGCTTGATCTCAGGCCATGTGTGTTTTTTTAAATTTTCCACAAGTTAAATAAATCTCTAATTTTAACCCATTAGAATAGCTTCATGTGTGAATTTTTATATAAAATATACGTTTAGAAGAACACATCACAGGTTGAGAGGATAACACATTTTTCATAGCTAATATCTGTATTGACACTTTGCACATCAAGTAGTAGAACGCCGTCATAGCTGAGACATGACTTTTAACCACTTTCCCTTGTGAGGAGCCAGCCTCAGACAGGAAGCCTCCACGCATTAGCTTGGTCTGTTTTTAAAGTTCATATAATATTTTTTGTTTTATGTCTAGTTTCTTCTGTTGAATAGTATGTTTGTGAGATTTATCTATGATATTATAATTAACATTATCTAGTAGTATGAACATATCACAACTTACTCATTCTGATTGACAAATATTTGAGTTGTTTCCAGTTTTGAGCTATTTACAGTACTACTATTATTGTAGGGGACGGTGACTCTCAGCATATTATTTTAAGATAGAGGGCCTGGGGATTTAGCTCAGCGGCAAAGCACCTGCCTGGCAAGCACAAGGTCGTGAGTTCGGTTCCTGGTACCAGAGAAAAACCAAAAAAAAAAAAAAAAAAAAAAGAATAATTCTAGTCTTAATGCAAGCCACAAAATGTGTCTTGAGAAACATCCCGGACGGGTTGTAAAGAGTTAACTTTGCAGTCCTGACTTAGCCTTGGAATGCTTCTCCAAAGACAAAGAACACCTGGGCCCAGATAACCACATATGACCCTGCCTGGGTTGTTTCACCCCTTCCCTGGCCCTAGATAAACACTGCAACCATAAAGGAAATGTATGGTTATCTAAAGGGGGATGTATAGAACAGAGTACAGAAAGTATATGTCATTGTGGTTGGGCTCATGACTGGAGCCTGACCCAGTTACATGGCATGAGAAAAACAATGTGTGGCCAGGGCTACAACATTCCAATCTGTTACCATGGAAATAAAAAATGTTTATAAACTGGGACCAAAGGCAGGCCCCTTGCCCACTTCCCTGATTGGCAAATCAGGAGGATGGGTGGCTAGCCTCAAACTAAAGCTCTGCTTGTTCTGAATAGAGTCTTTTCGGTTTCTTGTGGAATACAACCTGAATTCTGCCATTACATTATGAGCACTTCTGAATATTTCCTTCTTTCTTCCATTTATTTTTTTTTGACAGGGTCTTGCTGTATAGTCCAGATTGGTCTCAAGCTTGTGATCCTTCTGCCTCAGCCTCCCAAGTGCTGGAATTACAGGTGTGCACTCCCATGCCCAGCTCTAACTAGAAACAGAATTGCTGGTTCATGACATGCTTGTATTCAGATTTAGTAGGTGCTGCCAAAAGTTTCCAAAGTGGTATCAGTTTACTCTAACTAGGGCTATATGAGAATTCCAGTTGTGTTATATCCTTGCCAACAAATATTTTTCCATTTCATTTTAACTGTTCAGAGGGTATATAGTGGTATCACTTTGTAGTTTAAATTTGCATTTTCCTGATTATTGAAGGTGAACACTTTTCATACATTTATCTATCTGTCTAGCAAGCTATTTAAAACTTGGGATTTTTTTTTTTTGTTTTTTTTTTTTGCAGTTCCAAAGATTAAACCTAAGGCCTCAAGCTTGCTAGGCAAGGGCTCTACCATTGTATACACCTAGCCTTTTTAAAAATTTTACTGTGAAACAGGGTCTGTCTCTTTTGATAGGATTTCTATATGCTTTAAATATGTATCTTCTGTTAGGTGTACATTTTACAAATATCTTTTCTCCTTTCTGAAACTATCTTGATGATTTCTTGGTAAACAGACATTTCCTAGTAAAATTCAGTTTATTTTTTAAATTTATGTGTAGAAGTATTTATGTTCAATTTAAGAAAATTTTGCCTATCCTAAGATCATAGAACTCTTTCTTTACCTTTTCTTTCAAAACTTACATTGTGGGGCTGGGGATTTAGCTCAGCGGCAAAAGTGCCTGCCTGGCAAGTGCAAGGTCGTGAGTTCAGTTGCCGGTACCGGAGAAAAACCAAAAAAAAAAAAAAAAAAAAAATTACATTGTTTTAGTTTAGTTTTCACATTTTAGTTATGCGTGTAGATACATGTTATGTTTAGATTGTATGTCAATTACATATATATTAACATTTTGTGTAGGTCTGAAGAAACGGTCAAAATCATCTTACTTTTTATTGTGGATATATAATAGATCCAGCTGCAATGTGCCACACACACTGTGACCTTTGTCATAAATGCTCAAGGCCTTTGGAACTTTTAAAAGATTTTTTGCTGTACTGAGGTTCGAACCCAGGAGCTAGCTCTACCAACAGTCAACTGCTTGTTCAGAGCTCTAGCTCTGATTGGTTTGTGTGATTAGTAGTAGCCAGAGTCACATGTAAGTGCATAAGTGTATATACAGAAATACTTCCTTCACATCCTTAAATATTCCTTAAGAATATTGTTTTTATTTATTTATTTTTTATTTTAAAGAGAGTAGTAAAAGGAAAAAAAAGAACAATAGCAGCATATCAACATCACAGACATAAACAAAACAAAGCAAGAACATTAAAAGTGA
>NW_004955425.1:21341340-21390687 GCF_000276665.1 Chinchilla lanigera | reverse complement strand
TCTTTCTTCTTTCTTTCTTCCTCTTTCCCTCATCCTAGTTGTTCCTTCCTTTGAGCAATTTCTTTCCCTTTCCTATCATCCATACATTTTGAGTTTTACTTACTCATTCAGGTTCCTACAGCAAGGAGAATATTGTTTTTAATATGTACCATCATTTACTTAATACTAGACATTTATATTATTTCCAAGTTTTGGTTATTACAAATAATTCAAAAATGAACATCTTTATTCACAAATATTGGCACATATATCTCATTAGTTTCTTTAAGTAAATTCTTAGAAATGGAATTCTGAGCTAAAATGTACAAAATTTTAAAGGTTTTTGACAGATACTGCCATAGCAGCACAGAATTAAAACGAAGTAGGTGAAGAATGCATATTTGTAGCACCATATTCTATATTTGAGAAGCCACTACTTTAAAAGTGCAATATTTAACTTTTTTCACAATAAGCCACTGAATTTTTCCACAATTTTCTTTCTTAATGACATTAAGCCTCAGTAGCCTAGAAAACCCAGTTGATCTGACTGTGAGATTAGCTGTTCAGGCATATAAAAAATTCCAACATGAAAGTTTATTTCTTTTTCTTTTCTCTCTTTCTCTCTTTTTCTTTTTTTTGAGACAGGGTCTCATTCTGTAGTTTAGTCCTTGAACACACTGTGTAGCCCATGCTTGTCTCAAATTTGTGGTGATCCTCCTGCCTCAGCCTCCCAAGTGCTAGGATTACAGGCGTGTGCCACCACACCCAGCAGTTTATTTCTTGTACTTGGATCCAGGAATGCGAGTAACAAAGGCAGGTAGTTTTTACATCTACATATTTCTCCTTTCTCTTCTAGTTTGTAGGTGCCTTTTTTCATTTCTTTTGTAACTGCCATTTTCTTTTCTTTCCTGGCCTATCTAGGATCCAGCAACAAAATGGCAATAATACTGCATTTTGGAGGAATGTGATACTTGACTGGGGGAGGGAAAAAAGGAGGAGGGGAGGGAATTGCTCCTAAACTCTCTGTTCCACAGTCTTCTCTGTGTATCTTTTTAGTGATGAAGGAAAGGAGAAATGGGGGAGGGGAGGAGCAGAGTCAAGGGAGGAACACTCCCCCTCGAAATCAGGAAGGTTACAGAGTGACTGTCACTTCTCCTAAGCTAGAGCAGACTGAGCGTAAAGACCCGTGGTGGCTCTGCTCCAGGTCCGGGACAGAGAGCCTTCTGTGTTAGAGAGTGGGAGCTCCCCATTGCCATGGTGATGGGAGGTGTAGTGGAGGTGCTGACTGAGGAAGCTGGAGATTTGTTCTTCAGAGAAAAGTCAAAATTACGTTCCTTAAGATTTGGGAGCAGGAGCCCTTGTGAACAGGTTTGACTTCCGAAGAGGCCAGCTGCACCCAAGCCGCCACCTGGGCTGGCCCTGAGAAATCCGCTGCTCCAAAGGCGGGGGCTGTGCTGGATCCACAACCGTGGTGCTTGGACAGTGATTCTAGGCATCTTGGGGCAAACTCTTCTCTTGCCTTTCTGACTGTGGAATGTGACGGGGTAGCCTGAGACACACTAAAAAGGAGTGGAGGTTTGTCTCCTTTCAGAAGTGGCCCCACCACCGCTTCTGCACACTCAGGAAGGGGCTGACACGGGTGCTCTGGAGTGGCAAGGAGACCCACAAGGGAAACTCAGCAATCCTTAAATATCTCCAATTTAGTGTTTTTTATATTTTCTGTTATTTTGTTATTGTTGTTGTTTATTAAACTTTTACTTTCCTTATAATGTCCCTTTTGAGAATTTCTGATTTTTGTCTTGGCCAAATAAATTTGAAAGAAAAAATGTCCCAGACTGTTGTGAGTTGGATAATGTCTTTCGGAGAAAATTATGTTGATGTCTTAACCTCTGGTACCTGTGAGAGTGACCTTGTCTTGGACTAGAGACCTTGTAGATGTCACTGACAAAAGTCTCGATAGAATAGGGTAGACCTAAGTCCAGTGACTGGTATCCTTCTAAGGAAGGCAGATTTGGACAAGATCTACTGTTAAAAGGTACTGAGAGTTGCCATGAAGTGCCGGAAGCTAGAGCGCAACAAGGAGGCCCACAGAGTCTTTGGAGGAAACCCTGCCGACTTCTTGATTTCAGACCTGTGACCTTCAGAACCGCGAGAGCACATACATCTGCTGTGTTAAGTGATCCTGAGCACTGTTTGGTTCAACAGCCCCAAGAAATGAATGCGCCACTGTGTGTGGAGCTCAGAGCTCTCTCTGCAGCCAGGGCCCCAGGGGAGACCTGAGTTGATGCACAGATGGGGCAGGGGTGTGCCTGGCTATAGGGTGTCTGCAGCCTCCTGTCTTTCCCTGCAGCATGGCTTTTCCAATCAGATAGGAGGCAAGGTGCATTATGGGTAAAACTGGACCAAACCTATTACTTTTGTACTGTAGTAAAAACACATGAGGTAAAATTTACCATCTTGACCATTTTTATGTGTACTGTTTGGTGGGGCTAAGCATATCAACATTGCTGTGGGACCTGAATGTTTTTTTAAGGGTCAAAAGGTACCACACTTTCTTAGGGTGACTGCCACACAATTATCCTTACCCTTCACTCACTGAGTACTGAGGCCAAGCGTGAGTCTTAGTGAATGATTCTTTCTCTTAAGGGTATAAGATTTATATTGTGTCAAAGAGGTTAATATGAGCATTTGGACTTGGGAATTATAATGAGGTCCTCTCTTAGTAACAGAGCTTAAAGGTAATATCATGCATCATTTGAAATTTTACATTAAATTGACTTTGGTCAATCAATGCTAGGTTTTAAAACAGGATAGAATGTGTGGGCTGTTCTTGCTCCCTGTGATGAATGTTGAGACTTGTCAAGGATATTGATGTGGACAATGAAATAAAGAATTCAGGGCTTCTGGCCAGCTGCCTTCTAGCATGAGGAAAAAGCTGACAGTTGGACGAAGACAGCTTCGTGGAGGAAGCGTCACTGGAGTTGACCTTCAGGAATAGTCTCAGACAGTCCAGTTGGTTATCACAGAAGTGCAGAGCAGATTACTGGACCAGTGGCCTAGGTGAGAAGCACAGGTGGACCTTCCAAAGGAAGTCAGCAAGTAGGCTGTGTCCAGTCAAGAAGAACCCTGCCGTCTATTGTACAGCCTCAAATCAGCACAGGCCTGTGGGTTGTGGGATGGAGGTTCCTGGCTTTTGCTTTAACTCAACATTCTGAGTCTGATCTTGTGGGCTGCCTTGGTGCAGGCTGAAGAAGCAGCACACACCAGCATCCTCCTGACTGCTTGCACCCCTTGAGCCAATGCCACCAATTTCTGGAAACTGTAACTGTTCAGGCAGTAGCGAGTTGGGTGAGTGCTGACTCTTCCACCCTCCCTCTGGTAAGACATCCTTAGAGACGGTGCTCGCCTGCATGTGGCAGTGGTGTGTCACATAGCTCCCGCTTGTCCAGACTGTGGCCTGGCTGGAGACGGATTCTCTGTGCTCACCTAATGCAGGACAGGCCTAAGACATACTTAGCTCAAGTGTCTTCTCATCACAAGGGGACACACTCAGTTGGTCCAGTTTTGCTGCTTCTGACTCAAGTGACATAGGCAGGGCTAACTGGTTCCTCTAATGTTCCCATTTCCTTAGTTAGGTAAGATAAGCAACACTTCAACAATAAAGCCCTGCCTAGATCAGTGACCTACAAGCCAAAGGCTTGTTTCTTGCTTTTGTTTTGTGTCCATTTGGGTTGGCTGTGGCTCTGTCCCACATCCTCTTCACTCTGGGACCAAGGTGATAGAGTAGCTTAAGCTGGAACGGTGCTATTTCTTGGAAGGGGATAGGTATGGGGCCAGCACAATGAACTACTTGTTGATTCTTACAACTTCTGCTTGGAAGGGATACAAGGCTCTTCTGCTCAGACACTATGGGCCAAAGGAAGTCATATAGCCAAGTCTGTGGTCAGGAGCTTGGAAAGATAACTCTACCCCTGGATAAGCCTCTGTCACAGAGGTTTAGAGATAATCTACATGCTGCAGATCTTTAGCTCAGAGGTTCTCAGACATCAGTGCATCAAAGAATACCCACACATTCTACCCTATTTTTTAAACTTAGCATTGATTGACTGAAGTCAATTTAATGTAAAATTTCAAATGAAGCATGACATTACCTTTAAGCTCTGTTACTGAGAGGACCTCATTATAATTCCCAAGTCCAAATGCTCATATTAACCTCTTTGACACAATATAAATCTTATACCCTTAAGAGAAAGAATCATTCACTAAGACTCAGGCTTGGCCTCAGTACTCAATGAGTGAAGGGTAAGGATAATTGTGTAGCAGTCACCCTAAGAAAGTGTGGTACCTTTTGACCCTTAAAAAAACATTCAGGTCCCACAGCAATGTTGATATGCTTAGCCCCACCAAACAGTACACATAAAAATGGTCAAGATGGTAAATTTTACCTCATGTGTTTTTACTATAGTACAAAAATAATAGGTTTGGTCCAGGATTACCCATAATGCACCTTGCCACATGCTTCAGAACAGAAAGTACAGATTAGAAAGTAACACAGATTTCTGGGCACCATCCCCAGAGTTTCTGATTCAGGGTCTGAGTATGCCCTAAAAGCTTACATTTCTAATGAGCTTCCAGACTATCCTGCTGTAGCTGGTCAGGAGGCCAAACCTTGAGAGCCACTCCTTAAGCTGTTAGGGGATTCTTAACGTGAGCCCCATTATCCATGTACCAGGGCATATTGGCTCCCGGGGAAGGGTCCTCCGTACTGTTCTCCTTGCTTTCCTTATTAGCGGGCAATATTTTAAACCAATAGCTACCAGCTATTTCTTTTCAAAGATTCAAGAAAGGAGCTCTCTGATGTTTGATTTCTAAGCATTGGAAATCTTAGCAAGGGTCAGGAATGAAGCAGTGGGGAAGGTGTAATGGAGAATGCTGCAAGCAGGTGCCAAGGTCTAGCTTCTTGCTGACAGTGTGTACAGAGAAGACGGGGCAGCACAGCTGCTGCTTCAGAAATGATATCATATTCACAGGCTGTGTGTGCGTGTGTGTGCGTGTGTGTGTGTGTGAGAGAGAGAGAGAGAGAGAGAGAGAGAGAGAGAGAGAGAGAGCTATCTCTTGGTGGTTGACATGAAGGGTGTAAGGTGTAGGGGAAGGAAGGGGAAGGGGAAGCAGTTCTGAGACCTGGTAGTCTCATGATAAATTATTTACAAGTAGCATTTAATTTTTATATATATAAAAATGTTTTCTAGCAAAGAAAATGATCTGGTTCAGAGACAGACAGAGGGCCAATGAAATGGAATCAGTGCCAGCCATGGATCCAATATGCATAGACTGAAGTTCATTGAAGTAGCGTTGATGTCAGTGAGAAGAGCATGGCCTAGTCAATACATTCTACTGGGACATTCATCTATCTGGAGAAAAATTAAATTCTACAAAGTTCTCATTTACACTCAATACAAGCAAGAATATTTTCCCACTGTTTATAAACACAAATGGAAGCCAAAATCCAGAAATTAATGTTGATAAATTACTCTCATCTAATTCTCAGACCCTTGTTCAAGTTCAGTTAATTGTCCCAACAACGTCAGTCATAGAAAAGTACATAGCTTTGGGTCATACTTTGCATTTAGTTTGTCTCTTTTCTCTTTCTCAATCTCAAACAGCTCCTCTGTCTTTTCTTGGCTTTCATGATCCAGGCCCTTTTGAACATTATGGGCAAAGTCACGTTACAACACCCCTCAGTGTGGGTTCCTCTGACGACTCCTGATGGCCACACTCAGCTTCTTTCTGGTAGGGATACTCTTCTGTGTCTCTATTCTGCCCAATACGTTCTATAAGGTGGCACTGGATTTTGACTCTGTCTCATTATTGATGCTAACTTTGATCACTTGATTGGAAGAAGATTATATTTTGAACTCACCAATTTGACAAACTTGGAAAAGTCCACAGTTGGCAGGGGGTGGAGCAAGAGCAGCTGCTTTACACTGCTGCTGGGAGTGTGGATTGCTGTAACTTTAGAGAGGAATTTGGCAACCTTTAGAAAATTTGAAGATGTTCCAGCAAGCCCAGGTGCATCCTTAGAGAAGCTAGTTGCCTATGGGCATAAGAATATTTAGAGAA
This sequence comes from Chinchilla lanigera, assembly GCF_000276665.1. NCBI lineage: Eukaryota > Metazoa > Chordata > Mammalia > Rodentia > Chinchillidae > Chinchilla > Chinchilla lanigera. The sequence goes on along the minus strand of NW_004955425.1, from coordinate 21,384,588 downwards.
AACAGTGGACAATATACAAATTATGTGCCATGGAATATTATAGAGTACTAAAAAGGAGAGAAATAGCAACAATGTAGCTGACAGTGCGGCTGATCCTTGAAAAACAAAAATGATAGGAAAAACTCATAGAAAAATACATACATACAAAGGCTGGAGACATAGCTCCGTGATAGAGTGCTTGCCTAGTATGTGGAAGGCCCTGGGTTCACACCTCAGCACTGCAGAAAACCAAACCAAAAACTAAACGATGTATTTGAGAGAACACATCCAGTAAAGCTATAGAGAAAATCAAGGGGACAATGAACTCAGAGTCAATAGTGACTCAGTAGCTTTTCCATCGCCGGGACAAAATATCTGACTTGTGCGATGTAGAGGAGAGAAGGTTTATTTGGTTCGTTTTCAGAGGTTTGAGTCTGAGGCTGACTGGCTCCAAGGCAGACACCTGGTGGCAAAGGGCACTGCAGAGAGAGCTGCCCAGCTCACTATGGCTGTAAGCAGAGAGGGAAAGAGCCAGAGCCAGGTGCCCCTCCAGCGCACCTCCAGGGACCCCTCCTCCGCAGCTCCTCCTGACAGCACAGGCAGTCTGTGCCCCTCAGGGGTCGACCAGTGATGAGGTCCGCCCTCCCACCCTGATTTAGTCACCGCCTGAACGCTTCACTCTGAACAAGCTACTTTGGGGAACATTTTGTATCTAAACTTAACAAACAATAAACTCTGGGGAACTGGGAGAGGATGTAATTGAAAGGAGTTTATGGGGGTTTACCTATTATTTTAATATTTGTAATAAAAGGTAGGAGAATGTGATTAGGAGAGAGTTTATGAGGCCTTCAATTTTTATTTTATTCTTTATAGCTTTACATAATGTGTAAATCTTCTGTTTACATGAAGTGTTGCATAATATTTAAACAAGTAAAACTCATTTTGTACTCGTTTTTCTGATCAGCAGTGAGCTGATAGAAGTTTCTTCGGGTCTTCAAGCTAGCCTTTGGAATGCACATGGAGGCTGATGGTGGCAGTGCACAGTTGTGCCCCCAGCCCCACACCACACTGTCATCACACTTAGACTGTGTCCTGAAATGCCCAGGATCGTCTCTGGGTATATCCGTTGCTCCAGCATAATTATTACTAGTGCTTTTGGCAGTGTCTGGGTTGGAGAATAAATTATAGCAGGTTCTACCTATGTGTAGATGACACCTTCATTCTCAACTTCAGAGTGTTCAAAGGACTCAGACCTCACTGGTCTCATAGATGATAGCAGAGCGTCCCTGAATCAATGGTTGAACTTGGTCCTCCAAGCATAGGTCCCAAAGCTGAGGGTAGAATCTGGATTTCCTTACCTCTTCCAAGTTTCAGGTTTTGTGCTGTCTGCATCTTAAATGAGTCCTACAGTAGATCTGGAAAATGCCGACTCTACAAATAAGAGTGATTGCCTTAACATCATTGATTTTTGTGTCTAGAAAAGATTTAGGGAGATGGCCTTTTAAGAGTACACAGCAGACTGCTGGAAGTTGGCAGCAATTCAACATGACAAGTGTGGTATAATTCTTGATTTGTAATATCCTTGGGTTATAATTCACAGAATGATGTCTTTGACCTACGAACCCATGCAAGCAATTTCACCTGCCACAGTGAGCTAAGAAAATCCACAAAACCACAATAAATACCTCTTATGTAAGGATTTTTGTCCACCTCAAAAATCTATGTTGGGCAGCAGGCACAGTCACACAGGGCATCTGCTAGGGCTTGTATTTAGAGTTCTCCCAAAGCCTCATGGAGTCATAGGTGGGGAGTTTCGAAGGCGGCTGGATTAGGGTGTGTGAATGTGGATTAAGGGTATGATACTGTGATTTGGGTGTGCATAATGGGAGCCCCAACCTGGGTGTGGCTGGCACAACAGGGTTACAGCCTGGATAGAACATAAAGGGAGAGGAGAGGAAGGCAGGCTTGCTTCTGCTGCTTGCTGCCTCCTGCCTGCATTCCCACACCATGGACTTTTTCTTGTCTCTGCAATGCCCCTCTGCCATGTTGCCTTGGTTGAGAACCAGCCAACAATGGACTGAAGCCTCTACAAAATGTGAGCTATAATAAACCTTTCTTCCTTTAACTGTGGGTGTCAGGTATTTTGTCTCAGAAATGAGAAAAGTAACTAAGACAGTATCTTTGTCCTCTGTGGTACCAGGAAGAAGAGAGAAGGGGATGGAAGGAACAATACTCTGTGCTCCACTTAATAACAAAGAATACACTAATTCAAGTCCCTGAAGTAGGAGTTTTAGCCCGGGTATAAAGAATTGTTTTAGTTTATCATCAACTATGAAATACACAGTACTTCTTCCATTTGTCCAAAGAGCCATGTAGTAGAAGCTTTAACAAAGTTCCCACTTCTTTTATAATCATTTTATAATGATATGAGAAACAGACAAAGTATACAGTGTGATGAGTCTTGTTATCTATTTATACTTACCATCTATCCATCCATCTGTCCATCCCCACAAAACCACCAGCACAATTAGGACAATGAACATATCCATCACCCTCAAGTTTCCTTCTTGTAATCAATTATCACTCCTTACACAACCTTGTCCTCAATCACCCATTGGTCTTTCTGTCTCTACTGACAAGTTTACATCCTCTAGAATTTTGTATAGATGGAATCATACAATATATTCTTTGTTTCGGGGAGGGTTTAGCTTTTCCACCCACATACTATCACTAAGTATGTAAATATAGGCCGGGTGTGGTGGTGCACAGCTGTAATCCCAGCACTTGGGAGGCTGAGGCAGGAGGATTGTTGCGAGTTCGAGACCAGCTTGGGCTACAAAGTGAGCTCAAGGCCAGCCTGAACTGCATAGCGAGACCCTGTCTCAAAAAGACACACACACACACACAAAAAGTATGTAGATATACCACAATTGTTATAAACTATTAATGGGCTTTTAAGTTTCTAGTTTTTAGCTATTCAAATAAAGCCACTATGAAGATTCATGCATAAAACCTATACATGCACAAATACTTTTATTTTTTAAAATCAGATACACAAGCTTAAATATAGCATAGTTCCTCTTATCTAAGAAACCCAAGGAGAAATGAATCAAAGGGCAAAATAAAAGATAGATAAGGTAGGCAGAAAGATAGATCTTTCATAAGTGGGGAAGGGACTAAGAGGTGGAGGAGGAGAAGGCAGGAGGAGAGGATGTAAAAAGAATGAAGATGCGTTATGTCCATGCACCAGTTCCCCACAGTGAATGCAATCATTACACACCACAAACGTGTGCTAGTAAAAACAAAAATTTCATTTCTCTTGAGTAATTACCAAGGAGGAGAATGTCTGGATCATGTGATAGGTTTATGTTTAAAGTATTAGGAGAACTGCTAAATTTTCCAAGTTGATTGAATTACTTAAGATTTCCCCAGCAGTATGAAAATTCCAGTTTTTCCACATTTTCACCAGCACTTGGCTCAGTCAGTCATTTCATTTTAGTCATTTGATGGGCTGGAGATATAGCTCAGCGGCACAAGGGAGTGCCTGGCAAACACAAGGTCCTGAGTTTGATTCCCAGTACCAAAAAAAAAAAAAAAAAAGATGCTCCTCATTTTAGTCATTCGAGGGGATGTATAGAAATAGCACCTTGTAGTTTTAATTTGCATTTCACTGATGATTAATGGTGTTGATCTACTTTCAAGTGCTGTTTTTCTTTTGTGAAGTATTTTTGTTTTTTCAAGTAAGATGAGGTCTCATTAAGTCACCCAGGCTGATTCAAACTCCTTAGCACTTGGGTCTACAGATACACCCAGCTAAGTGTCCATTTTTAAACTGGATTGATTTTTTAACTACTGAGTTATGAGTTTTAAAAATATATATTCTAGATAAAAGTCTTTTGTCCAATGTTTTTCAAATATTGTTTTCCCAATGTTTGACTTGTCCTTTTTTCATAGTCTTTTAAAGTGTGTTTTTTTTTAAAAAAAATTTGATGACATGTTGTTTTTTACTTTAATAGTTCCTATTTGTGTCCCACTCAGTATTCCAAAGTCACCAAGATTTTCTTCTGTTTTTCTAGAAATGATACGGTTCTAGTGCTATGGCAACAGAAACACTGAAACAACACCCAGGATTTGGAGACAAATTTATTAAACTTCAGCTGGGCATTGGCAAGAATCAATCCTTATAAAAATGTCAGGACAGGAGGCTCAGGGAGGGAGGTTTTCATGGAATTACAGAGAGGAAGCACAGAGGTAGGGACTTGGCTGTCCTTGATTGGCTCTTACAGTGTGCATCCTAGTGACCAGCTATGCATCACAGTAACCACCCGTTTCTAAGAAACAGAAGCAACAGGAACTGGAACTGTTACCTGGGCAACTGAATAACTGAGGTATACTGGCTGGGGGGCATTTTCTGCTACACTAGTTCTTAAACTGAAATGCGATTCATGTTTTTCTCTGCATGAGATGAGGTGGGGTTGAGGTCCTCTATTTCTCACGGGTTCTCCAGGCAGGGGAACCACGCAGGAGGGAGGCCGCTCGAGGTGCAGCGCCGTGTCCGGAGGACGCAGTCACGCCCGGACTGCATCCCACCCAAACACCAACCTCGAGATTGAACCACACGTCCGGGCTGTGGTCAGACGAGTGCCGTCCGGGTAGAGCGGCCATGCGGCGAACCGAACCGAGCTGCGGGGCCGGGCCCTGGGAGGCCGGGTGGGGTCCAGGAGCCAGGCTGCAGCGGGGGGAAACAAAGGCCTGCGGCGCAGAGCCAGGCAGCCCGACCTGGAATCGGGTCACCAGCTCCCCGGCCCCATACCCGCGCCCACGAGGGCCGTTCTCGCTGGGGGCAGAGCGGGGACCCGCGCCGCAGGACACGCCGGGGAGAGGAGCTGCAGAGCTGGCCGGAGCGGTGCTTTCCCGTGCTCAGCTGAGGCACAGGCGCGGGAAGATGCTGGACAGCGGAGGACCGGGCCCTGGTCCTGTGTGCGCCAGAGGTCTGCAACCGGGGCCCCGCCCTGGGGGAAAGCGAGGCAGGAAACGAGGAAGGCACCCCAGCCGGGCAGGAAACAAGGCCTCTGCACTCTGTTACTTCGGCCCTCAGCGCGCACACACACACACACACACACACACACACACACACACACACACACACGGAACATGAAGAAACAAGGGAACGCAAGGCCCTGAGGACGCCTACCTGTCCTAAAGCAGACCCAAGGCTCTAATGGAGAAGAAATAAAACAGCAAATAGCTGAGCAGTACAAAACGATTAAAGAAGAAGCAAAGAAACAGCGAAGTCAAAGATGACAGGACCAGATAGTGGAGCTAACAAGCGAATTGACCAATATGGTTAAAGAGGAATCAAATAACAACTTAGAAGGGTTGACCACGAGTATTAAAAACATGAATGACAAGTACAGTCCATGAAAAGGAGCCAAACAAATCCTGGAGGTGAAGGATTCTACTGAATGTATGAAGAGCAGAAGTGACCAGTGCAAGGAGAGTGTGCTAGGCCTTGAGGACAGAGTAGATGTGCAAGATGATATGCTCAGAGATATCTTAAAAATAAGAAAGCAAGGAAAACTGATCCAACAGCTATTAGATGATGAAAAGTTTAACCCAAGACAACTGGAGTCAGAGAAAAATGAGAAGATAACACCATGGAATAAGAAAAATCTGTTTATAGACATGTTGAGAGGAAACTCTCCAATTATAGGAAAAGAGCTCAACATACCGGCAAATGAGGCTTATAGAACCCTAAATGATTGCAATGAGGGAAGCTTCCCACAACACATAACAGTGAAAATCCCAGAAGTCAAACACAAAGACAGAATTTTAAAAGCCATCAGAGAAAAGAAAAATCACTTATACAGGTAAACACATTAACCTTACAGCAGGCTTTTCAAAACAAGCTACAAAGGCCAGAAGACCTTGGAATGAAGTGTTTCAAGTTCCCAAAGAAAACAACTTTCAATCCAGACTAATATATCTTGCAAAATTTTCTTTCAAAATCAGTGGAGAAATAAGGGCATTCCATGACAAAAAACACATTAGGAAATTTGTGACCACTGACCCAACACTCCAAAAAATTCCCAAGGATACCTAGACAGAGATAATAAAGTCAACAAAACCAAAACATTTGATGGAATTAATAGCAGTAAAACAAAGGGAAAAATGAAGGAGCCCACAACAGAAAAATATGGCAATAATGCTCAGTGTAAATGGCCTCAGCCCACCTTCACATCAGCACAACTCATAAAAGCTAAATCTTGGAAATGGCCTCTATGTCCATCAACAGTTGAGAGGATAAAGAAAAATGTCATATTTACACATGATAGATTACTACTTTGCCACAAGGATGATACATTTGAGTCATTTTTAGGAAAATGGATCCTCCTTGATTGAGTCCATAATGTTAAGTGAAGTAAATAGAACACACAAACTTAAATATCGCATTGCCTATATGAGAAACCTAAAGTATAAAAAATTTTTAAAAATACAATGAAAAGACAGTATGAAAGAGGGAGATAAATCTTTTGCAAACGGGAAGTTGATGTAGAAGGCAGAGGGAAGGAGAGGGAAAGGAAGGGAAGGGAGTGAAAAGAATCAAGATGTGTGAATTACAGGCACATACTTCCAGAGATGAATGTGAACATTAGGCAGTATAAACATAGACAAATAAAGAAACTGATCCAGTTATCCCAGCACCATTTGTTGAAAAGATTATCCTTTCTCTATTCAAATGCTTTGTCATCTTTGTTGAAGTTCAATTGATCACATATACGTGGATTCTTCTTTCTACTCTACTGATCAATATGTCTATCTTTATACCAATAAAGGTATAAAGGTGTCATAATTACTTTTTATATTATATATTTATATTTTGCATAATTACCTTGTAATATTTTGAAATCAATTTCTCTAATTATATTTTCTAATTCTCCTTTTATATGAAGACTACCAAACTCTTAGATTTACATTCATCAAAATCCCATCTAGTCTTTGTCTCTGTAGACTGAGAAGTCTTAATTTTTCCCTTCTTTTATCCACATCCAGAAACTTGATAATAAAAAATTTACTTGTTCTTTATCCCATTGCGTAACTCCGAATGTGATTTCTTTGGGTATAAAATACACATACACACACACACACATATACACACATTTGTAAAAATAAAAACATTCACATAAGTATGTATAGCACAATGCTTAGCACATTAGGAGATACAGTAAAGAATTGGTTGTCTTCTTCTGTTGTTATATAACTATCACTATTATTGTTATTATTATTAATGCAGATGAGCTTTGTTTCTAAAATATGCAAGACAATGCGCTCTAGTTTGGACCTCAGCCATTGACCCAGGTTAATTTCTATATGAAACTTGGCCATGACTCCTGTGCTGTATATTAGCTGTTCTAGCAGATGCACTGAGTATCTTGTTTGCTTTTAATTTGAATTTCCCTGTTGATTAATGGCATCAAGCATGATGATATTGTGTTCTTCTTGAGACATAATAGAAAACTCAGATGTTATTACTTTGTGAATCTATTTTAAATTCTTTCTCTCTGAATTATAACTGAACACATTCTCACACTGATTCTTTTTCAAGGATCTTGTGCATTCATTTATCCTTGAGAGACCATTCTGTGGTTTGTCTTGAGCAAATGAACATTGAAAATAGACTAAAGAATTAGTCTCAGGAAGATAAAAGATGCAAAAATAACTCCAAGCACACTCAGATTCCTTATCTTTGACAAAGGGGCTAAACCCCTTCATGGGAAGAAAGATAGCCTCTTTAATAAATGGTGCTGGAAAAAGATTGACCCTAGACCCATATCTAGCGCCATGCATGAAATTAAAATTGAAATGGGTCAAAGATCTAAATATACAAACAAAAACACTTAATCTGATGGAAGATAAAATAGATAAAACTCTTGAAGACATAAGTGTAGGCAAAGACTTTATGAACAAAACTCCAATTGCACAGAACCTATCACAAAGAATCAACTGGCATCACATCAAATTAAAAAGCTTTTGCACAGCAAGAGAAATCACCAACAGAGTGAAGAGATAACAGAGTGAAGACAGTGAAGAGAATAGGAAAAAATTTTAACAGTTGTTCCTCAGACAAAGGTAATATGTAGAATATATAAACTCAAAAAATCAGGCCCCCAAATTTAAAGGCCCAATCTAAAAATGAATACTTGAAATGAATACACACTTCTCAGGTGAAGAACTACAAACAGCAAACAAATATATGAAAAAATGCTCAATATTACTGGTCACTGGAGAAATGCAAATTAAAACAACATTGAGATTCCATCTCACTCCAAAAAGAATGGCTATCATGAAGAAATCAACCCATAACAAATGCTGGAGGGGCTGTGGGGAAAAAGAACTCTTCTCCATTATTGGTGGGAGTATAGACTGGTGTGACCACTGTGGAAATCAGTGTGGAGATATTGAGCAATTTTTGTGTATTTATTTGCTGTTTGTAGTTCTTCCTCTGAGAAGTGTGTATTCATTTCAGGTATTCATTTTTAGATTGGGCCTTTAAATTTGGGGGTCTGATCTAGTAAGCTAGAAGTTCTATTTGATCCAACTGTTTCCCTTCTAGACATCTTCCTAAAAGATTTAAAAGCATGATACTACAGTGATATATGTGCATACCCATGTTTATAACAGCACAATTTATAATAGCCAAATCATGGAAACAGCTCATATGCCCATCAATAGATTAATGGATAAGGAATATGTTCTTTATACACAGTGGAGTACTACTCTGCCATAAAGAAAGATAAACTTGAATAATTTGTAGGAAAGTGGATGCACATCAAGACCATAATCTTAAGTATAATAAATTGGATACATGAGTTTAAATATAGCATTGTTTCTCTTATGTGAGAAACCCATGGGGCAATTAAGGAGCAGAATGCAGAATAGATGCTGGAAGTAGGAAGAGCATGTGCAAATGGGAAGGGGAACAAGGGAGGGGGAGGGGAAGGAAGGCAGAGAAAAGGGAAGAAGAGAATAGAAGGAAAAAAAAAAACAAAGCTTTTATGAAAAAGGAGGGGAAGAGGATTGAAGGGAGGGAAATGGGAAAAAAAGAAGAAAGATTATATTTACAGGTACAAATTCCTTATGATGAACGTGATCAATATGTATGATAAATATGTGCTAATAAAAATAGTCTTAAAAACACAAAGTAACATTTAATTGTCTGAGATGTCTGAAAACGGGGAGATTTCACTGAGTACATCTCTCGGTTTAACTTTTTAACATTGTAAGTTACCCTGCGATGGCCCTAGCAAACCACACCGTGGTTTCTCCTGTCTGGAGAAATGTATTTGTCCTTATTGTTTGTTTTCTGTCATAAACCAGTGTTTTATCTATGACAAAGCTTTCCAACCCTTAACCACAATCCCTACACATACAGCTGTCAGGTTTGGGAGAGTGTGAGCAATGAACTCAGAGCATCAGGTTATATCCCTGCCTCCTCTGCTTGACGAAAGTCAAATTTTTGCTCAGATTTCAGCAGAATTCCACTGTGAGTGGTGCAATGACTTTAACGGGGGGACTCCTTTCAGCTCTCTTACAGCATTTTGGAGAAAAGGCAAGGGAGGCTGACAGGCAAAGTTGTTAAATGTTAACTCAAAAGCTGAAAAGTCATTGAATGTAAAATAATTCAAACTCCAAGTGAGAGTTCAGGAGGAACTTCTCAGAAGAAGGGGGAAATGTCAAGCCAGCAGTAATTGAGGGAAAAGTCAAAGGGAGGGTGGAAGCCCCCTCTGCAGAAGCAAAGTGCTCCTCCATCTTTAGTTCCTCCCCACCCTCCCTTTTTAAAATTAGGCTGAGGAAAGCAGTGAGCCCTGGAGAAGACAGATGGAGAGAGAGCAGCTGAAACTGCTAGCTGAGCAAGAGCTGCAAGGCCAGAGGGTGAGAGGCCCCACCTTGGGCTGAAAAGGATCTGAGACTTCGGAGAAAAGCTGCTAACAGCAGGAATATGAATTAAGGGGGTGACCTTACAGAAATAGAAAATGTGACCTCACTGTAAATTCTAGAGAGAAAAGATGAAGATATTAACTAGTTAGAAATAAAAAGTCATTGCAGGTTGAGGCATGAAAAGACCTAAAGATCATAGAATCCAACCACTGCATCTTGTGGATAGTTACAATATGAGAAGAGGGAGCCGTCTGTCAAGACTGGTACCAAGCACATGTTTGCACTAAAACAGAAAGGAAGTAATACCCTGTTCTTCAAAGAAATTGTGGGCTTCCAGAAGCTACATTACAATAAAGCCTAGTGGTTGTCTGTACCTCTGTGTTCTGACTCACCCGTCTGGGAAGCATGGGGTTCACTGACTGTCCTGAGAGCCGCAGCTTGCTTCCTGAGGATATTTTAAATGTTCTTCAAAGTCCTTTGAAAGAAATGTTGTTATCATATTTGCTGCTTCATCAAAAGTCTTATTCATTTTAATTTTAAAAAATAATTTTGTTCAAGTGATTTAAACAATATGATGGTGAGCCAGGTATGGCGGTTCATCCCGGTAATCGGAGCACTCTGGAGGCTGAGGCAGGAGGATTGCTGTGAGTTCAAACCCACCCTGGGCTACATAGTGAGTTCAAGGGCAGCCTGACGTACAAAGAGGGACTCTGTCTCAAAAAACCACAACAAATAAACAAAAAAAAACCCAGTATCATGGCAGGCATATGGGTTTGATGCTGCATACCAGAGGAGGAGTGGACCTGGGCCAGAGAGGACCTCCTTCCTGTCACCCTCTTACCCAGCCTGGGTCTGGCCAGGGCTGCTGGAGGAGACTTCAGCTGGTCTTCTGCCTCCTACCTTGTGCTTTCACAGTCCGTCTGGAATGCCACCCCTGAATGGCCTTTGGTAAATGCAAATCTGATCCTAGCACTCTGTTGCCAAACAGTCTTGGTAGCAGCTCGCTGACTCCAGCAGAAATGCTAAACGCCTTCACCTCCCTGTCCTCCTCTCCACTCAGGGTTCCTGAACACTGTGTACTTAGGCTCTTTTGCTCTTCTGTTTCTCCTCACTCTCCAGGCCAGCTTTCTCACTGTGTCTTTCTTAGTAGTTCTTTCCTGTCTACCACAACCCTCTTCACTTCCTACTCTGGCTACAGAAGGCCTCCTCACTGCTTGAGGCTCAGAGCAGCCCTTTCCTTATATTCCCAGTTAAAATAAACCACGACTCATCCTTTGTCTCATTCCTTCTTGTGCTTTGTCTTAACAGCTGCAATATTTTATTGTATTATATTTGTACACGTTTGTGTAGAGAAACCAGTTATTTTCAAGCTTCAATGTACACAGTGCTCAGAAGACTTATTCAAAAAATTTTTTAACATGCAGAGTTCCTTGGCTTCACCCCTCGAGATACTGGTTCAAGAGGTTGGCCTTGGAGGGGTCCACAGGCATATGTGAGCCTAAGGAGAGCTTACCCTAAAACAAGCATCATTCTCTGCTAGAGGTATTGATTTCCCAGGGCAGAGGGCGAACTGGTCTGTTCCACCCACTTCTTCCCAATCTCTGGCTCCCAAGCGAATCAGCTTGAGAGGTCCCAACACCCCCTTTCTCCCCTCCCACTCTCTCTTGGGGGTAAAATATGCAAAACTCATTTATATTCCTGCAAGTAGGTGAGAATAACATTCCGAGCCATCACCATTCAATAATGGAGGCTTTGTGCGAAGTAGTGACAGGTGAGAGGAATAATTTCATTTTTCACTTTGACAATTGGGTGAAGCAGATTCCTGGCAGTTCTGCAAAGGTTTTGTGCCCACATAGTTACCCAAGGGATCTGCTTAGCAACCAAGAGTGGCTGTAAAGAGGAGAAAAAGCAGATGCTTCTCTCAGTGGCATCTTGGATTCTAAGATGCTGCAGCAGGCAGGAGAGAGGGGAACCCTGTCTGGGTGGGGTTCCTGCTTGTTCTGTGGTCTCCAGGAAGGTCAGTCCTGAAGGCCCTGGTTTCTTGTCTGTGCAGAGCCCACCAAGCATTGTGCCCTGAGAGGCTTGGCTACATTTCTTCTTTGTGCAGCTATTTTATTCTGACTGTACCATTCAATGAATTTGTTGGAGGTTTTGAAAGAGTCCTTGCTTGGATGCTGTACTGAGAAATATGACCAAAAAGTAGGCACTTGGCAGACCAAACACGATCTGTTCTTTCATAAAGCTGAGAGTGCAGAATAGCCTCTCCACCATATCAAACCCCAGCACTGAATTTAAGCCCCCAGGCATCAGATCCTCTCATTCCCACAGGGCAAGACCCTTCCTCTAATCTCATTCCAGGAGCTGGGATGATGTAGAGCCTTGCTCCTAGCTGGTAAATCAGGTCCCTAGAGGAAGGCACAAGGCAGGGATTAAGCAATTCTAGAATGTTTTCTACAACCACCCACCTAGTAATTCCTTCAGCCTCCCTGGTGGGACGAGTGAGGGGCAGTACAGACCCTCAGTGATCCTGGCCTTCCCATGGTGGCACTCATTGGCTGGACACAGGCATTCCTCCTGATAATCGGGATTACTGCTAAAAATCTGGCAGATACAAAAAACAAAAGAATAAAATAAGACTCATAAGTAATCCCCCAGATATACTATATTTTTTCTATTCTAAAGCATCCATTCCTTATCTTTTAAAGTTTCTTACATTGGGCTAAATTTTACAATTAATGTATGTTTATGTGCTGATTGTTTCTTCCTAAAAGTTTTTGTGGTAAGCCTCTGGTGTCTCTTTCAGTTGTTAGTGTCTCAGAAACAAAGAAATATGGTAAGTGGAAATAGTCTTTAAAAGATAGCTATTATATTAGAGCAGCTTTGTATGTCAATAAGTAGGGGAGACTTCATGTATAATGACTAAGATGATCTGAATGTATTCAACTAAACTCTACCCCTTGGCATTTAAGTTATTTGTAGGTGTTTCTGTTGTTGTTTTGTTTTAATGTTATAGAGAATGCTGTGATAAACCTCTCTGTACCTAGTTACTTCCAAATATTGTTTCCTTTAAGAAGTGGTCCTTGAATTCAAGACATTATCTTTTTGACATGCTTGGCTTCATGTGACGTGTTGCTCCTCAGGATGGTCACCCACCTTAACCCCCATCACCACTGTGCTTGTCCTTGTCTTGCAGCACGCTCAGCAGCACTGTGACAAAGTAGATCTTTGCACTCAGAAGCTTGTCCCTCTTTACATTTATTCTGCAGCTCCCTGTGAACCCTCCCTTCCTCCAGGCCAGTTTAGAGTGCCCTGGAAAAACAGAGCAAGCACACATGTGCACATAGTTGCTCCAGACTTTCACAGCCAAACCCACACAGTAATCTGATGGATTCAGCTGATTGCTGCGGTAGAGGGTTTTTTACCTAGGTGAGAGGCCACCATGAACAGCCTATGGCCAAAGCAGGCAGGAAAGTGTACCTTCCCTCCCCTCTGCTCATACCCAAGGCTCTCACTGGAAAGTGCAGCAGAGGGTGTGTATAGTTGCCTGGAACATGATGGTTTGGGTTCTGCCTTTGCCTCCTCTGCCCTTTCTCTGTCCTGGTGCTCAGGAGAGGAAGAACCTTGAGCTTCCTTCTCTCCCTCTCAGGTGGGTAGAATGTTGTGTCTCAGCTCCATCTGACCTTCCCAGAAGTGCAAAGAAAGGTATGGGCTTGGGTTCATGGGAAGCCATATAGCACATTTTAATGAGCTTCTGCCGTAGGAAGGGTGATATTTAGTGCTGTAGGAAAAATGAGATTTCACTTCTGTGAGAGCTATTTATGTTCCCTGGATCCCATTCTCATTCCCATCCATCTGCTGGCTTCTTAGGCATAGGCAGGGACTTTTCTGGGAGGAGCATCCTGAGCTTGCTTCTCAGAATCAAGGCAGAGCAGACTGGACTGTGGCAAATGCACACCTTCTTTCTACACATACCAAAAAGACTTTTCCTGCTCTTGCATCCCCCCAAAATAATATACCAAGACAAAGATCCTGTGGACATTCCTCAGCCAGATGGCATCTACCCAGGTTCAGTAGAGAATTTCTCAGGTTAACTATGTGCAAATCACACAGTTATCTACCTACTTCTCTACTAGGTGTACAGATTCTCTTGATACCCAGATATATGGGGCTTTAGGTCCAGCTTTTAAAGTGAAATTGCTTGGCCTTTCCCCAGTAAGGTGGCTCAACAGATCTAGAGTGCTAAGCTCCCCTGAACTGCAGCAGTTTATGTTTAAACGGTTCTCAGAAGGAAGGCATTTACAGGATTTTTGAATCAGGTGAGGCGCACTTAGGGCAGTGCTTACTGCAGAAAGAGCCAAGGAGCTTTCCCAGGCGACACTTCTGGGAACAGTAAGATTTGGACAGGAGAGAAGAGGAGTTTAAACGGCCAAACTCTTGGTCATAAAAGACCTAAAGAAAATATCCTTTCCCAAAATAGAGTGGAAGTAGAGTTTTGGATTAGGTAATAGTGGGCCAGCAAGAGAAGACAGACTGACTTCCCTGGGGTTTCCTCCAAAGGGACTCGAAGGAGACTTGGAAGGAAATCACCTATGTGAACATCTCATCCATCCAGAAGGGCTGGCATCCCTGTCCAGCCATCTCCAAAGAGCTTCCTGTCATCCCTGAGTTGAGCAGAGCAGACTGAGGAAGTCTGAAGTCAGAAATAATCCGGTACTCCAATAGCCTCCGCACAGAGCAAAGGCAGGAAAGAAGGCTCATGGGCCTTTGCTTCTCAAGGCTCCTCTGCAAAATGAAAGTTCCTGCCTGGGGCCAGGGTGGGATTCACCCAGCTTCTCTTCATCCAGGTGAGGAAAGGGTTTACAGGGTTGGTCTCTGTTGGGAGAATGGGTGGTTTTGTAGGGTGAACTGGAGGGAAGGAGACCTCCAGCCTGTCCAGAGTGGGACTTCCAGGCCTACTCCTTCTGCTACCTTTTGGAGACAAATCATAGAAAACAATGAAATATAAGAGCTAAGAGGTAATAAATTGGATTTAATTCCTATAATAAAAGAAGACTAAAAGATTAAAATGAGCTTACAGCCAAGTATTTTAAGCAAGAAAAGACATTTTAAAGTAAACTTAAAAAGAAGCAATCTTTAAAAAATGTCAATATAAAGAAAAAAGTAGTTTTGAAAATGAGAGAAATAAAACATCTCAAAATTTAAAAATAAAGGTTAAGAAATTTAGGCCTAGAAAGATGGAAGAAAAGTTACAACTCCAATAAAATAATTTTGAATTTTACTTTTAAGGCAAGATGTAACTAGAAAGATTTAAAATAAGATAAATTGTTGAACTCCAATAGAGATTAAAAACCTGAAAATGAAACTATAAATTGTTGAAATAAATACCAAAATCCACAAGGCAGACATTAAAAACATGTTAGTGAGTGAGGGTAACTATGACATAAGAATCACACAATGGATGCTTAAAAGCTGTAATGAATGTTTAAATTTTAAAAATTACAGTGCAAGACACATTGACAAGAATGCTGGGGTAAGTGTGAAGAAAGGAGAGGTATTCTGATGGGAGACTAATAGCAATGTCTTTACTGTAATAATTTTTTTTATCTCAACATTCACCATACTTTTCTATCTCTCCTCACTGATCATACATTTCTGGAAATTTCTGTCAAACAAAACCATTAAAGGATGTCCTTATCTACCTTATTCATTGGATATGGCACCATGTGATTTCTGCCTCTTCCCCAAAGGTAAATATCTTGAATTGATTAAGGATATCCAAGCACCCATGTTAGCATAACTAAAGACACTCATGAAAGAGGATTTCCAGAACTGCTCCAGAAAGTGGCAAGAATGATGGGATATGTGTTCTTGGAGGAATAGGGAATGTTTTGAGGGTGATTAATGGTCATACATCTTTTACTCTAATAAATTCTTTGGAAAAAGTTAAATATTCACCATATGTTTTACTACACCTTGTAAACACTGTATGTGAGTCAGTTTTAACAAACACCTGAGATGACTAGCTTATAAAAAGCAAAAGTTTACTTTGGCTCACAGTTTTGGTGGGTTCAGTCTATGGTCAGTTGACCCTGCTTCCCTAGGCACAGCCGAATGTCTTGATGGGAAGGTATAGAAGAGCAAAAACTTACTTAGTAGTTGGGAAGTGAAAAAGAAGGGAAAGGAGGGTCTGGACAGCATGGTCCCCTTCAAGAGCAGCCCCAGTCACCTCAAGACCTCCTACTAGGCTGACTCTTCAAATTTCCTCTATCTCCCAATCACAACCAGATGAGGAGCAAGACTCCAGACATGCACCTCTGGGGCACATGTAAGATCCAAACTATTGCAACTCTAAAATAAAAGGGAAAATATATGGGATGAAGAAAGTTAAAGATTAAAGAAATTTTTTTTTTCTCCTGTATAGAGGATTGAACATAGGGAAACTCCACTCCTAAACTACATTGCCAATCCCTTTTACTTTTTGTTTTGAAACAAGGTTTTCCTAAGTTGCCCAGGTTATTCTTGAATTTATGATCCTCCTACCTCAGCCTCCAGAGTAGCTGTGATTGTAGGAATGTTCCGCCCTACCTGGCTAACTTGAAGAGTTTTTAAGTTTAGAGAAATTAGTGGTAGAAAAGAAAACTAAGGAGGAAAAAGCCAACAGGAAATTCCAGTGAGTACCAGTTCCTGACATTGCTCCTGCTCTTCTGAGGTGTGACCTTGAGTTGGGGGAGCGACCAAACAGTGGAAGCTCCTCCTTCCTCTGTCCTGAATTTGGTCCTTGGGGCTCCTGATTTGTTTGACCCCAATGGTGATTCTCCTTGCTCCTTCACTCACTGTAATCTCAAGTGAAAGGGACTTTGCAGAGCTCTGCAGGCATGAATCAGGGGAAAAGTCCACATCTTGCAGCCCCCACTCCACAGGAGAGTGGACATAGGAATGAGTGAAGAGAAAATCAAACAAGGATTGGGGGTTCAATGTCTAGAACTGCAAATTGTTATGAACACCTCCTTTTCATGTCCTCTGCACCAGAGCGTAAATACCAGTGGCAGGAAGTTCATCTTCTACAAAGTTGCTAAAACTACCCCATATGTAATTATATATTCTTACTGTATTGGCTCAAATTTGTGCAGAATAAAGTGTAACCTAAAGAGAAGCCAGAAATAGTTCTTGGTTTCCTTTGCCAAATTTCTTTGAAAAATGTAAATGTGCGAGAATTTAAAATTAGATAATCAGCTAGCAAGTATTTGCTGAGTATCCTGTGTTCAGGGCCTGGCAAGCTTTCCTGGAAGCAGTGAGGACAACATCCTGGCCTCAGCTGGCTCCAGAGGACCATGGGGCTGAGTCTGGGCTCATGTACGTGACGTCAGCCTCCTTCTCATCCCTTGGATGTGCGTTTGGGGGGGTGCACGCTCTTCCCAAAGCCTTCTGTAAACACATCCAGGTGTGTTTTCCCTCTTTTTGAGGTTTCCAATGCTGTACTCCATTTCTACCTCCTGAGCTCACTCAGCGCAGTGGCCCTGTGGTGCCAGCCAGTGCCAGGATGTTGTCCTCATTGCTTGCAGGAATGCTTCTGCCTTAGGCCTGACTGCACCTTAAGCAGCAGCAGATAGGACACTCCGGAAAAGCTTGGGGTGACATTTTGAGATGAATTTCAGACTTTCTCGTCTCTGTTCATTACACTGTATCTCAGTCTGTTCAGGCTGCTATACCAAACACCATAGACTGGTTTACTAATAAACAATAGAAATGTATTGTTCAGAGAGCTGGAGGCCAGGAAGTCCCAGATCAAGGTAATATGAGGTCTGCTGAGTGCTGGCTCTGGCTCATAGATGGCTCTTATTTCTGTGTCCTCATGGGATGGGAGAAGCAAATGAGCTCCCTCAGGCCTCTTTTGTAAGGGCGGGCACAGACTTATAGCCTAATCACCTCCCAAGGGTGCCGCCTTTAAAGCCATCACTATGAGGAAGGGGCTTTCAATATGTGAATTTTGGTGGGAAACAAATATTTGGACCTCAGCACTGTGTGACTCAGTTTTTCTAAGCCTCGTGAGCCTATTGGCAACAGAGAAGTCTTGCGAACAGAAATAACCCCAGTGTCACTCCCTGTCCCCCACCCCAACTAAGGCAGGACACTGAGTCCCAAATGCACTTCTAAGTCTCATTCTGTTATTTCTATATTTTATTAGTACGTGCTTGCAGTCTATAATTATGACATTCTCCATGGGGGGTTGGTACCTGTACAATCTCAGTTCTTCTTTTATCCCTTTTCCTGCCCTCCTGCTCCTTCCATCTCTCGGAGTGTCTACAGTGCCTCACACTAGGCCGCTGTGTCCTTCCTTCTCCCCTGGCTGCCATTTGACCTCCCCAGTGTGAGTTCTCTCGGGGCCTGCGCGCCACTACCACTGCTGAGTCACGTCCATGGCAAGTGGGAGCTGGGAAGCAGACTCATCCCCTCCAGGGCTCTTGATGGAGGGGTCTGCAAAGCAGTGGCCCTGCTCGAGAGCTCTGTTCAGATGACCAGCCCCACACTTTTTCAGAGCTATACCTCATCTCTGGCCAGGTCCCCTGTGTCCCACACAGACCTAGAGAGAACACATACTTTCTGGGCCCAATACTGTTACCTGCCTCTGGGAACAGTGTACTGAGCCCCTTTCTAGATTTCTGCCTGGAGCCTCTTTCTCCCAAGACGAGGACACAACCCTAGCACTGGCTCTTTGGTGAGTCAGAAGCTGTTGTAACACAGACACCATGCTGTCCTCCTAGACGGATGGGAACTCTTTGCCCATTCTCTTCAACAAAAGGGGTCCTTATTGAGTCATCTGCTGGGAAGCCTGCCTATCACTTAATCAGACGTGCTTGTCCTGTGTCTTATCCTCCTGGAGCTTCAGTCTTGGAATCCTGCTCCAAGCAGAAAGGAACTCTGTGACCATCTGCAAGGCCTTGGTCCACCTGGAGCCTCTGTTTCTTCATCTGTAAAATGTGGTCTGCCCTTGTCATGTTGGTTCCTGAAAAATCCAATGTGACAATGAAGACCAAACTCTTCTGAAAGGGGTAAAGGGAACTGTTGGAAAAGCAGGAGTTAACTGCTTTGTTGTCCTTAAGCTAGAAGTGGCAGATTTATGGGAAACATGATTTCCTCTTCCCTAATTAAATCTCATTGGCCTCGTTTAGTTTTTGTTTAACCAAAGATTAAACTTTATATAATTTATATGTGTATGTTAGTGTTTACTAAGAGACTTTAGTGAACCTTAGATGTTGGGAAAACAGAAAAACAAAAGGATGCTGGATAAGTAAGTTAATACGCTCACTAATTATTGGAGCAGAGCTACAGTGTAGGGTTGGCTAGTAGGAGAACTGGGGCCATCATTTCGTCTGTGGCCACAGCCCAGGGAGGCGTGCAAATGGGTTGTAGCCCACTTTCCAGCTAAGCTGAAACTTGAATCACATTTCTTCTTGACATAATGCTTATGGGTTTGGCTTGGTGTTAGTATCTTAGATGAAACTGATTTTTTTATGCTTGTAGACTTAAAGAGTGTAGTTAGATCAGGAAAGTCCACATAACGACAGTAGCTGGGAGCTATGATCATTAAAAGGAAAAGCAGCACGGCCATATGTGGGGGAAAGCACTTCCGGAGATGCTCAGCAGTTGATGGTGGTTTGTGGAAGGGCCAGGACCAAGAGAGGCCAAGATGGAGGGAGGTGAATAGTGTAGAAACAAGCTCCGCGTCTGTTCTTGAAGCCTGCCTACACACACACACACACACACACACACACACACACACACACTCATCCCCAAGCTGTGTCACATATTTATATATCTGGATATTTAATTTAGATGTAGATTTCAGTTAAGTAAAGTGACATGCATTTTAAAATGTGGTTCTCTAGTTGTTCAATCACATGGCAAATGCTCAGTAGCCACGTGTGGCCAGGGGCTACTGTATTTCAGCACAGAACAGAGCATTCGCACCATCCTGGAAAGGCGCCGAGGGCCCCGAGGCAGCGCCCACAGCATGTCCTCTAATTCTGTTTCTCTGCTCCTGTGACAGGATCATCCTGTCCTGGTGGAAGCTGATGCAGTAGGAGAAACTGACCTCTTACCTTCCTCCCTCACCTATGCAGACAGAAGCATCAGAGAAAAAACACACAGTTCAAAAATCAAAATTGTTTTTCTTCTACCCAAAAGTTACAGGAAGAACAGATGGCATTTTAAAAAAATGAAAATCTAGGATCAAAGAGAGGGAAAGAGCCAAGAATGAGTCTCAGGGTTGCTGTTGATTTTTCCTGACCAAACAGCCAACTCTACAGGATCATTGTTTCTGTTAAATACTCAAATGTTCTTAGTTTGAAGATCTGCGTTGTGGAAAAAACCCTTACTTTCACATTCAGTGGAGGAGATACTCGCTTTTGCCCAAACTCTTTCGATCCTGGGCTTCCCGTCCTGCCTGCCTGTCAGCTGTTTTGTGTATGAGGCAGAACAGATAGCTTTGACCTTGAAGTTGCCCCATGGGGTTTTCTGCAGATGGTTCTCAATAATAAGGTGTTTGCTCATTTGTTTCTAGGTTCCTTTCTTTCAAAATAAAAGTGCAGCCAAATTGACCCATGGGGAGAAAATAGATTAAGCAGAAAATGGTATCTCTTTAGGTTTCTTATCCTAATGCATTGACTCCATCTCCGTGTGAAATTGTCCCACCAGGATGCTGGCAATAATAGAACAGGGCGGGCCAAGGGGAGGTTAAGCAGAGACACTAGTGCTGGGCAGGCACATGCTGAGGGCCAGGAAAGTGAGCTGAGGCTGACAGGACAGAGTGAGAGTCCAGAAGGTCAGCGAGAGGGCAAGCCTGAGCTGCCCCAGCAGGCAGGACAGGCGCCTCCAAGTCGGGCGCCGGCCTTTTCCCCATCAGCCTTGTCTGGGTGGCCCCAGCCCAGAGGGTCATCTGGGAGTGGCTCCTGCCTCTGCCCAGGGCTTCAAGACTGTCAGGGCTTCAAGACTCTTAGGATCACTTCCAGTGTCCCTTCAAAGCATTGGAAGACACCTGTGTGTTTCTTCAGCACAGATCCCTTAGACCTGAACCCCACCTGGGACCTGGTCGCCGAACACAGTCAATAAGCCTCTGACCTCAGGAAAGTCTAGGAAATATCCGTCTTCCCAAGGGTAGTCCAGGTGGGCCCACAGAGCGCTGACATCTCTCAGTGACTCTGTAGGCCTGATGAAGAGATGGAGTAGGAATCAGAAGGGTGAACTGAACCTGTGAAACCCAACTCCCCCACTGCTGGGGCTGGCTCATAATGGTGAATGATAGCAGCAAATACTGACAGAACCCCCTGTACTAAGTGCTGTCCGTGGACTATCTCATTCATCTTTAACTTCATGAAGTAGTATGATGATCCTTGTTTTATGGCTGAAAAATTAAAGCTCCTTGGATAAGTATGTAACTTACCCAAGGTCACACAGCAATAAGTGACAGAGCTGAGGTGTAAACCGTAAAGCTCCTTACTGTTGTGCTATTCTAACTTTGAAGAAGCTCCACTTGCATTTGTCGTGTGTGTTATTGGATGCCTTGTTGGATTTAGTCTTCAAAATATGTTCCACTGTTAAGCAAAGTTTGAAAACATGTATCTTGTGTGATTGTCTACCTTTTATATCAGAAGAATCAAAGGCTAGAGACAGAAAATAATTTGCGGCCACAAGGTCACAAATGGGGGTTGATGTCTCTCCCAGGAAAAGCCAGCTCATAGCTTTGAATTGTCTTGAGCCAGTAGAGTGCCTGGGCCAGCACTATGCAACTCCCACCTGTGAGGGGAGGACCTGCCCACCTCCCAAGGCCAGACACCATCTGCTGAGGAGGAGTTGGCCCCTGCTGAGGACTGGATACAAGACAAGGGACACTTAGCCAAAGGAGGAAGCAGAGGTCACAGTTTGGTGCGGATAAATGTATCTTGTTACAAGGCACTGTGAATCTGTCAGCTGGCCTAGAGTCCACTCCCGAGTCTGATCCCTTTTAGTCCCATTCTTCTGTGCCCGGGTGACTTGTAGCTTCTGAAAGACTGGACTGTTTTCTTTCTCATGTGGCTATGTTTCAGGTGCTGGTGACATTTCTCTCTTCCCTGGGTTGGGTTCATCAATCACTCAGAGGTGTTTTGCAACCGAAGGGCAAATGTATTTCTCAGGGGAGCGGCCTCCATCCCAGTGCCCCAGGTCAAGGCAGGGTCAGAAAAGGGCTTGGAGAGCAGCCAGCCCCTGTTTTCCAAAACCAGCCATCTGGGAAGTGAATGTGTTCTCTTTCGGCCCCTTGAGTGTCAGACCCTGCAAGAGGCCTGCAAGCACTGCTCCTGGACCATGTTTCTGCCAGACTACTATCCCTCCAAGAAGGGGGTTTTTCAGCTGCACACTCCTGGGGGAACCTAGGTGAGCCTCCAGGTTGATTTCTTTGATTGTATTTCTAAGACCTATTGTTTTTTTCACAAGGTACTGTCAAAATTATTCTTCCATGTTGATGGTTCCATTTTGTTTTCATTTGGCTGAAATGGATTCACATAACACATTTTGGAGAGGCCTTTGGCTACAGGATGCTTCTTGAATGATGTGACCCTTTGTACTACTCTCATTCAGACAGGATCGGGTTGGATGGGAGAAGCTTAGCTCCTTTTAGGGGCTCTGGTCCTCTTAGGTTTCTAAGAAGGTGGATCCACCAGGCAGCCTTTAAATATCACTTCTCCCTGCATGGCAGATAGGTAGTTTAGAGTTTTTGCCTGCATTTTCCACAATAGCTATGTTTTTAATATGTCTTAGCAGAAAACCCTGAGCGGGGCAAATCTGACCACAGTAGCCTAACATTCACATCAAGAGCGATCTTGCAGCACCATAGTCTGTCCCTAAGGTCCAGGCAGAGAAGTGAGTGCATCAGTGAGTGTAGGGAAGCCTGGCCTATTTGGAGGCAGTGGTATGAATGGTGGCAGCACCGAGCCGTGGACAAGACCATCAGACCTCCAAGCCACCTGGGTGGGAGTCTTGGCACTGCTACGCTCCAGCTGTGTCTTTGAGCAAGTTTTGGTGGCTTGCTCTGAGAATAAGCACTAATGGAATTGCTAGCACTAAATGAGTTAATAAATGGCACGTGTGTTATATAGTGCGCTCAAATATTAGCTGTTATTATTTACTCCTTGTTAGGAAGCACTTGTGGGTTGCCTAGCCTAGTGTGGGGATCTGACCAGTGAGATTTTGATTCACCGCCACTGTGACTTTTTCACCATCTAGGCCTCTGTTTCCTGGGTCACTGGAGGTGGGATGAACCACTCACGTGCCTTGAGACATGGGGGTTAGTTTCCAAAAAGCAACAAGGCTGGAAGGAAAATGATTTCTTCAGGGTGAAGGATCCTCACACTCCTGCCCATGCCTTACACCTTTTCGGAAGGGATTGTTCAATAGATCCAAGAAAAGACAGGCCGGTTCCAGTCGGCCCTGCCCTGTGGAGAGACCCTGCCTCCGTCTGTCCCTCCCTCCCACTCCTCCACTCCAGGGACAGAACACCTGGCTCTGTTTTTCAGCCTCTTCAGAGGAGAATGAATGACTTTCAGATAACAGTGACAGATGGAAAGGAAAATCATGTCTGGCAAAGTGTGAGGTGGGCTCCGGTCTGTGACTGTCCCTCTGTCTCCCCCAGGCCACTCACTCCAGCCTGCACCTTCCTCAAGCAGAAAGAAATGGCAAAGTCCTGGCACTGTGTGCGGGTGCAGCCAGCTGTGTCTGTGGACTGCAGGGAGCACCCCCAGCCCCTCTGGAGCCTCGGGCCGTCTTGAGGGCGGGTACAGCTATTTCACAAAAGACCATCTTCATAATTGGTGTTCACTGAAAACATACAATTTCATTTATAGAAACAGTGAAGCCACCTGCTATTTAAAGACCCTCTCCTCATCTTCTTCCTCCCCCAGGGCTGAATGTCCCCGCTCACTCCCTCAGCTGGCTCTGTCTGTCAGAACACTGTTCTCCTCCCTGGGGAACAGGGCCCTCTCCAATCCTCCATGCCATGTGCCCTGCTTGTGATCCTCTGCCTGGAGTCTAGAATGATGATCTTGCCCCACAAAAATAGCATTAGCGAGAGTGGCCGGCTGAAGAAGAACGAGGTGTACTGAGCCACGGAGGGGAAGCGGCTGATGCAGCTCCTCAGTCTCAGCTCCCGGATTCACCCCGCACCAGCTCCCACACAGCTCTGGCTGAGTCAGGCGCTGAGCGGGCGGGAGAGGGAGCAGAGAGAAAGTGGGGCCGAGGCACCCAGAGCACAAGGGGGCTTGAGGAAGGAGCCAGACTCGGATGCTGCCAGCCTACAGTTAGCCAGACATCCGGAGGAGGGGGCATTTTGGTTAATGGAAGTTTCCAGTTAATTGTGAATGATGCCCAAGACATTTTTGTTGTAACTCTGCATTTAGAAAAGCTTGCCACAAATGTTGGTTCACTCTCCTAGCTCTATTGCAGATGAGAAGAACAGGGTACTACAGCATCTCAGAGGGCAGTGGTCTGAACATGAAAACCAGCTCACAGTGGAAGGAGGTCTCCCACCCAGGGCAAAGAAGTGCTGAACCCTTCTGCCTATCCTAAAAGCAAAATTCTTGACATAAACCTTCTTTTTTCAGGACCCAGGGCCTTTGCTTTGAGCTACATTCGTATCCCTTTTACCACACCCCGTTGGTTGATTTGTCTTAATCATGCATTGTTGAGAATTTTGTTTAAGCTTGACTGCAGAGTATACTCATATTCATCCTTCAAATGTCAACTCAGTATCCCCTCCCTGCTCTGTGAAGACTTCCTGATTATTCCTTCCAACAGGCGTGCCCAGTTATTCCCTTCTCTGCTTCACATGCTGTGTTTAAACAATATGTTAACATGGCATGCGTGGGCAGAGGGTGGAGGAAGGACATGGTCTATGAGTCTGCTTATTAAGAAACTGAGCTCCAAGTCTTTGCTTTGTGGTAAAAATCAATCCCAAGTACTTGCAAACTCTCAAAGGCAAGAAAACAAGTCCTGTTTCTTCTTGTGCCCCCAGCTCATGCCCAGAAATAAGGAAGAATGAGGGAGGGAGAAAAGAGGGGGTAAATTCTACAAACAAGTCAGCAAAGAAGAAGAGACATAATTTACAGGCATGGTTAGTTAATCTTAATTCTGAGAAGACCCACCCAATCCATATCTGTTTCCCTCTCATCTGTAAAATAAGTGCTACTTCTAATATTTACGGGTTTTACAACAACTCTGAAACATGTTTATCTTTGACAAAGACAATGCATTCCTTAAATATACTATAGTGGACAGGGGTGCAGTGGAAATTTAGGAAAGACAATCAGTTAATAGTTATTAAGATCCAAAAAGACAGTGTTGGACCTAGAGAAGTTGGACGCAAGGGTAGGTTTTAAATCAACCACAAGATAGATAACCTACTTTATTCAATGTTTGCAGTCTCTGTTGGGTGGGCCATAATCAAAGGTTATGGGGACAGTTCTTACTGGTCCATGACTTATGAAGAATAGAAAATCAGGAGTAGAATAAAAAGGGAGAAGGACACTGGCCTTGCATCCAGTTGCACAACTTTGGCTGCGCCACGTCTCTGGACTGAGAGACAGCTGTCTGGCCACTGGCCCTTAGAGCATTCACAATGGAGGACCCGGGAAGGGTGTTATAGTTTGGGGCTTATTTGCAAGGGGAACAATAATATATAGGACATATATTTTTATAAGATTATTTATACTAGTCACCCAAAGAATGATATACAAAAGAGTGCAGGAAATCTGTCCACACACCAGGACCAAGGAAACTAACCAAGGGCCTGGATCCCACAGAAATGCCCTGCATGAGTCCAGTTGAAGACCTAGAGCTCATAACAATGCCTCCCACAAGTCCAACTGGAGCCCAGAGCGTATAACAATATTTCATGCAGGCCTGTTTCATGGATCTAAGCTGGGAAGGCCCAAAGGTCAGGGGTGGAATCTAGGAAGTCTGCCAGCAGGATGAAGGATCTGTGCTAGCAGGCTGAGGAATCTACACTGAAGCCAGGAAGCAATGTGCAAAGTAAGAACCAGAGCTCCCCCGGAAGGTACCACAGCCATCCTCAGCAACAGTGAGGTCCCGAGCTCCTCCAATGATCAAGAAAGCTGAGTTCCCATCAGGAAAGCCAGTGCGACAAGCTTTTCCGAAGACTGAGCTGTGCACCTTCTTCCCTCTGGAGCCAGGAAGCAATGCTCAGAGTGAGGACTAGAACTCCCCCAAAGTGAACCAAAGATATTCTCAGTGCCAATAAGGCCCTGAGCTCCTTGGAGGATGAAAACAGCCTAGGTCATCAGGAAAGCCAGCATGAAGAGCTCCTCCGAGAGAACCAATAGCTCCTTGCAGCTTCTGCCAGCTCCCAACAGCCTAACTTCTCTTTCTCCAGTTCTGCCTCTTATGCTGCTGGCAGCAATCCCCAGGTGGGCCTTCCACAGCCAGCACGATGCTTACTCAGTTCAGCTGGGGGTTATAAGTTGACCACCAGTTATCAATCCACTACAAAGGGCCAGGCAGGGGTTTACTGGGGGATTAGCTCCACCTGTCCTGAGTTCAGTGGAAGCCTCCTGTCCTTCCTCTTCCCTGGGCTTCCTGCTGGAGTCTGTCGCACAGCACCTCAAGTCCACCTGCCATCATGTCACGTCTCAGTTAAGCCAAGGACCTGGTGATCCTTTTAACTATTTAGAATATTGAGAAAGGCCTACATGTTGCTTCAAAACAAACAAACAAACAAATAAAGCAACAAACAAACAAACCAACCAACAGCCCTCTTAATCCACAGGTTTCACAGACACGGGGTTGCACAGTGCTGACCTGTCACAGGGCTCACAACATCTTATCCTTCAGGGTTTCTGAAACGGTGTCTATGCCCGCTGTGGACCAGCTACCTACCATGTCTGCCAGCTGTGTGAGCAGAGCTGCCTCATGGGCACAAATCAGGAAGCCATAGAACATTTTCTCGGCCAGCTCTGCTTCCTCTGGATTCTGGAATTCCTGTTCTTATTTCTTCGGTATTCTCAGTATCTTGCGCAGATCCTGAAAAAGGTAGGTTCTCAACAGATGATTCCCAAATACATATACCTGCATTTCCCTGAAAATAAGACAACTAGAGATCAAAAATGCCAGCCCCAACCAGACTACTCTTGCCTTACTTGCCTCCCAGAGTACCCACCAAGCAAGAGAACAGTGAGGTGTAATCTGCATGACCCTGGCCATCACTATGGTACGACTAGCTATTATTACAGCTGAAGATTATTTTCTGGTTAAATTTTATAGTCAGGGAAATAAGGTAATGATTTTATCTTCAGGATCCAATTATGACTGGATAAAGTCTGGTCCAGTGTCTCTTCTTTACAGAGATGGGCTCATTATGAATTCACCCGGCACTCAGCAGAAAGGCAACATCTTCACAGGCATCAAGTTCGAGCCCAGAGCGCTCTGCCCCCAGGCCTTCTCAGACCTAATTTAATTCAGCCCTCTTCTGTCTTACTTGGCTGCCTTCCTCCAACCTTCCCTCGCTCTCCTTTCTGACCAAGGTGACCAATTACCTTGTTTGCTCAAGTCTGGAGGGTCTCCAGGACCCACCACTTTCAGTGCTAAAGCCAGGAAGGCCCTAGACAGACCTAGTTGGGCTGGTCATACTGTACATCCTGTCCTTTCCAGAAACATGGAGCGAACCATGTGAGACCTTGGGGGGCACACCCAGAATAAGACACAGCACTGCTCTCTGCAACCCAGCCTGTGACAGACAGTGGAAAGATGTCATAGCAGGTGGAGGAGAGGCCCCTTCTCAGCCAGAACACAAAAGAAAGGATAAGGTAAAGTTAGAAATCTTTCCTTCAGGAAGTGATATTAAAAACATCAGACCAAGAATGTCATTCAGATTAGTCAGAATTCTCAAGGGGTGGGAGGTTACTCTGTGACAGTAACCACTTACGCAGGGACTGCAGCACTCCTGACAAATCAGCGGGGATTTGTGTAGGCTGTCTGTGTTGTAGAAGGGGTAATATTACTACAGCAAAGGAAGTAAAGACCTAGACTCTGGCAGGCCATGTTGGTTGACTTTGGTAAGGGAATCAGAGCTAATTACAGAACCAGCTTCCCTTTCCTTGGGAGTGAGGAAATAAATATTGCATTTCCTCCCCTCCTCATCAGTGTGATCTCCTCCTGCTCGATCTTATATCTAGCTTTCACACATCAAAAACATATATATAAAAATAAAGATTGTGGCTGGGTCACAATACATGAGGTCACTTGAATTCCTTTCTTCTTGTTCCTCAGGCCTTGATTTCCACCACTTCTCGAACTCAGAGCCTGCTAACGCTTGGGTTGGGAGTCACTGGTGCCCAGGGCTACCATTTCAGAATCATAGAGTGGTATGCAGGCCCATCTTGAGAGCAAGCAGGGCCCGTAAGTCCCCTTTCTATTGCAGGCAGAGCTCTGTTCACAGCCTGGTTCTTGGTCAGTATTTTTACCCTACTCTTGAAATCAGGATAACATCTGGCCTTTCTGAGTTTTCTGGCTTTACAGACTCCCTGCCCTGGGAATCCCCCTGCTCTGGCTTTGGTGGTTGCTTGTGAATTTGAATGCTGTGGACTTCTTTCAAGTTTTTAGTAGGCCAAACTGCCCACTGTGGCTACATGTGCCAGCAGCACTCAGTGTGGCACGGCTTGTGGCTCTGCCTCACATTAATGTGGCTGTCCAGTGGGAACCGAATGGAGTGATCGCTGGTGAGTTTGTTCATTTCCACAGAGCGGTCTGTGTTTACTTATGGCTTAAGGCCTTTTGGATTTCTCTAAATGTGACTAGGTCCGTTATTTCTTTGTAGCACTGAGCTCAGGGGTAATTCAAACTGATGGGTTCTGATCAAATTTAGAATGTTTATCCTATTCATCATTACTATATTCAAATTTATGATTTTTATTCTGCTCATTAGATTTTAGGGTTTATATCCTATATCTACCTACACCTCAACAGCATATCCTTTTCTGTATTAGTAGTTACTTTCTTATCACTGCGACAAAACACTGATACTAGCAACTTAAAGGAGGAGAGGTTTATTTTGGCTTCTGGTTTCAGAGGGTTTAGTCCATGGTAAGCTGGTGCTAAGGCACAAGCAGCATGGTGGAGGGGGACGAGAGAGGAAAAATGTTCAACCCATGGCAACCAGGAAGTAGAGAGAGAAGGGAGGAGCTAGGCATAAGAATATAAATGCCAATGTTACTAACCCAGGGATTCACTCCTCCAACCAGGCCTGACCTCCTAATGGTACATACAGCTACTGAACTCATAAATGGATCAATCCACTGGTTAGCACAGCACCCCCATGACCCAATAACCTTGCAAAATCCCCACCACTGAACACATGAGTCTTTTGGGGGACATTTTAGATCTAAACCATAACATCTGACTTGTACCCTGGAGAAACCTTGGTATGAACAGAGTGAGGTGTCTTTATCTGGTAAAGAGATAGGTTCCCATGAGTCTTCTATGGCAGGTAGCTGCATCTCTGGACCACTAGCTTTGATGGTTGCATAATCTAGGACTTGTTAAATGGTATTAGCAGAGCCTAGCTCTATAGGAAGTAAGGGCTGGGTTCCAAGTTTTCTCAAGAGCCAGGAAGCTCCTTTGAATCCTACTCTTTTCATCTGTACACATAGCTGCTGGCTCTCTGGAATAGCCCAACTTCCCAAGAATGAGGCCACCAAACCAAAAGGACAACTTGGACTTGTGCAGGTGTTCCTTTCCATGATACTATAACAAGAAGCCAAGGAGAAGTGAAAAGGTAGGGAGCTTTTGTTATGGGACCTGTTCTACTTTCATTATGAAATGCTGCCCTCCTACAACAGCCTCACTTCGATGTTTTTCTTTAGATGAGTTCCTTTATAACTTCTTATAGAACTTCCTAGCAGCTGTTTTTCCCTAGAGCAACTTCAGTGTCAGTGACCTGTTCCTCATGGATAAATAATTCATCAAGGTTCTGAACTGGGTTCATGACATCATTCTACTGTTGTGGGGAAAGACCCTGTTCCAATGCATATAGCTTCCTTTTTTGGAAATTTGTTTAGTTGTGATTAGCACTGGCAGGACAATAAAGGAAAAGCTTATGTTGGAATCATGAGGAGACACGTGGCACACAAGTGTGGAGCAAGGAGCTCTCATGGCCTGGAGGGGCCCAATATCAAAATCAAAGTGCTTTTCCATTAAAATGACTCAAACTTGTGCTTTGATGATAGGTACAGTGGCAGTACTGCTGATGGCAATGAGGAGGAGGAATATGTGACCTGCAGTGATAGGTCTGAATGTTTGACCAAATGCTGTACAAACTTATCAGGTTACTGAAACCCTTATACCAGGAATACCTGCCACTTCTGTGGCTACCAATATCTTGGATTGATTGATAGTAGCTGATTAAATCAGAAGAATTCTGGAATTACATCCAGGTCACCTGCAAATTATGCCATGGTCAATTAATGATGTTGGATATCACCTAGGAAGGAGGGGGCAGGAAAGCCAGGATTTCTCATACTTACCATCCATGCAGCTTAAACTAGGGAATATTTGTACCTTTATTCACCCTGCAAGGAGGTAAATCATTTCAGCAATGGTCTTTTGTGTAGGACTGTTGATGAGACAGCACCCTTCATTGCTCTATACCTCTCTGCTGGGTACTCTACCTTGTTCTTTGACGATATTATCTTTAACACTTCAGAAGGGTCCACACAGTGGCCTTTCTCAGAGTAACCTTGTGTCCCACCACACACCCTTCTCCTTGCTTTAGGGTAGGTGCATAGTTTTTCAGCAACAGGGCTGATATCATGATTTCAAGTGATTTGGCCCATGGACAACACCTCTTCTCTGAATAATATCCATGAAAATTTAACACAGTAACTCGAGGGAGTCACACTTTCCTTGTGGATGTGATTTGCAGATGTCGAGATTGAACCTCACCAGGGTTTCCTTCTGAAATGGAGCGTCCAGAAAGCAGCAGTCAGACAGCTGACCATCCTTCCCCAAAAAAGAAAGGCCTCCTATAAACTAGCAAGAGTGCTGATCACAAACACGCAAACAAGATTTCCAAACAAAAATGGCAACTTAGAGAATGAGGATGGATTTTGAGGAAAGATTGAAATCCACATACCATAACTGACTATTTAAAATCAAACTATATTTTCAAATACTGATTTATTTGACTCTCATAATAGCCTGTGGGCCTGCGTTAGTGATATGGGTTGTAAAGACATAATCCTCTGTTTATACTTGGAAGCAGGGAGGGAGAATATCCATGGGTTTTATCTCAGGCCACCTGCCCAGTGAAGGATGAGGGGGCCTGGTCTCCTGGCCACTCTTTAGTACAGTGCTCTGTCATTCCTACCTGGAATATATGAGTTCCTATCATTCACTTATATCTCTTTCAGAAAGAAATGCATCTTTAAGACAATGAGTATCAAAAATTGTTTTAGTTCTATTTTGTAACACATTTGAAGCTTTTTAAAGTTGAAAAAAATCAAACTGAGGGGCAAAAATCAAACTGAGAGGAAAAAAGAGATGGAAAGCAACAGAACGGACACATGCAGAGTGCCACACATGCCCAAAATGTGCATGGAGTGACATCCTCAGAGTGTGGCTTGTTAGGGTTAAAAATGTGCTTACACGTTCCACAAATGTAAGTAGAAATGAGGGAAGCACTTCTCCTGAAACCTGGTGACATGGACAATAAAATCCAGGCCAGGTTCCAGATTCCTGAGCGCTGACCTAAAGCCAGGGAGATACACTGTTGTGATAGTGTAATGTTCAGCTCCCAGAACCAAGCCCTGTTGCTAGTCGTGGTTCTTTTTCTTGATGCCGTCAGACTGGAGAGCACATGGAATCCAAAGAGTAAGGGACAGCAGAGCTGGGTGAGTGGAACCTTAAGCCACAGCCCCAGACTCTCAGCCGTCCCACACATTCAGTCACCTGGGACTCCAAACACATGTGAGCCAAATCCCAGAGTGGTTCTGATGTGCTGCAAGGTTAAAAACCCTGATTTAAGAGTTTTACTTGAAATGCCTGCTTGAAGTGAGTTAATGCTGAGCCTGGGGATGCCACTCAAGGTTCCCCTGGAGAAGGGCTTGGAAACCAACGATGGAAAGCACTCTAGAGGCCGTAATTTAGGCCTGTGGTGGCCAGAGATGGCCTCTCTTTGACTGCGGTTCTGGGGGGCAAAAGTAGAGGGTTTGTTGAGGGACTTCATGGAAAAGCTTAGTGTAAAACATCTTCTGGCCTTTTGTCTTCAGTAATCTATATTCCATATGAAATATTCAGAGGGGAGAAGAGGGCAGAGCTTCCTTCTGTTTGGGTACCGGTGCCCCTAAGCCTTACCCAGCAGCAGTATGTGAGGAATTCTCAACAGAAGGAGTGTACTTTCCTGTGGAACTCCTGAGCTGGCCCTCTTCTTCAAGGACAGCACCTTGTCATAACCAGAACAGCCATAGGATGGCAGAAGTGACCAGAAAAGACAAGAAAAAGTGAGCAGGAAAGGGCCAGAAAAGGCTGCCCTCTGAGACAGCATGTAATTGCCATAGTCATGACACAGTCAGAGGCCACCACAGTGACAGAGGACAAATAAATCCCTGAGCCCTTAACTTGTCACTCACTAAAGCACAATTTGTAGTTTTAACAGTGATCTGTAGAAGTATTTGACCCCATAGTCATTGAGATGAGCCATTTGTCAGCCACCATGTCTTAAAATCATCCACATTAAACTTGGCGAAAGCCCACTTCTTGGAGGCCTGGATATTTTGGCAGCCAGAAAACTTAGGGTTGACCCCGTGTAGACCTTGTGCACATACTCCTTGTTCTGAAATGTGGTGCCAACGGGTATGACAAGTTCACCAGGGGGACCCTGGCCACTTGTGCCGTGGATCTCCCCAAAGACGCCCATCTCCCTGTCTGGCACCTAGGGTGGGACAGCTCAAGGTTGAGACATGAACGTCCATTGGTAACCCAGATAATGACAGCCTGTGTGCACCGCTGAGGAGGCTGATGTCTGCAGTCATTTCACATCCCGAGGAAGGTCCGATGAAGGAAGGAGAATGGTGGGATCAGTCGGCAGCAGAGTCTAGGGCAGTTCTTAAAGTGATGTTTAAAATAATAATCTGGAGATAGAGGGCAGGAGGGCTATGAACAAAAGATCTCATGGGCTGATCTCATCTCATGGGTGCAGAGTACCTGGCTCAGGAGGGATCAAGGGACCACAGTACTGGCTGTCACTGCTTCTCGGAAAATGTAGCTTGACACCCAGACAGAAGATTCTGCGATGCTAGAGTCTCTCCTGGGAGGCCTGTATCATTCTGAAATTGAGTGTCCAAGTGGGCCTAAGGATAGGATTTTTCTACTAATGAGACACTTCTTGTTTTCTCAAGCAGTAGGTCTTGAGTAAGATTTTGGAGTGCATCTGGAGCTTCAGAAAGCTTGCCACATTATGGAAAAAGCATTCTGCACTACCTTGAGGAACACTGATTTGGAAGTTAGATCTCTTTTGCTCAGAGTCAGGCTTTTTCTCCCCCTCGCATATAAAAAGTTTCCAGTCTGTGCCTTCCCTGCTCTGATGCTGTTGATTAATCACATTCTGAGGGAGAGCTTGAAGCCTGGCCTGGCCTGAACTGTGAGTGAGACGAGGTAGATATATTGGTCAGAACAATTACAGAGACAGGTCAGGGCATTAGAGGCTTTGGCTGCTGCAAGCACTGGCGATGAGGTCAGAGTCCTTTGGACAAGCAGATTAGCGCTGGCTGAATGGGTTCACTCCAACAAAGGGAAATAAAAGACAACTTTAATCAAGACTGAGCCTCATTGCTCGGCCAGGAGGCAGTGTCAGAGCCTGAGAATGTCCATGCTGGGAGGCGATGGTCCAGCTTGCCTTGCGAGGCGGGGCTCTGCACCTGCACAGTCAAAAGATGGAGGCCAAGGAGGAGGAAATCTAGGTCAGCTCCTGTTGCTTCCTGAGGATTTCAGATTCTTTCTTTGTTTTTGCAGTGCTGGGGATGAAACACAGGGCTACACCCGTAGCCACAAAGATTCCAGTTTTGTGAAGTGAAGTGAACTTTTCTTTTGGGTCCAGATAATAGTTTGGGCCCAAGTTTATGAACAGAAGTATTTTGAGGTGACCCCAGTGGCTGCCAAGAAATAGGTGGTTAATCCAAGTGTCCAGCTTGTTTGGAGTGACCATGGCTTTTAAGCTCTGTTTTATCTCCAAGGCTCAGCTGATGGGCTCTGGCCTTTCTATAGAGGAAGGAATTCTATAGTGTCAGTGTGGGCAGGAGCTGTGGATTGGTGACCCTCTTGCCACATGCTCCTCCTGCTGTATTTTCTGGAAAGAGAACTTGGTCTGAAGTTTCCTGTGTGCTGCTTTGATGGAAGCACTAGAACTTATAGAATAATCAAAAGCATTTATTCCTTCTGGTTGGGGAAATAAAGGCAAGCAAACCAACCTGTGTCTTTAAAGAGAATTAGAAACTAGGCGAAGTTTCTCGAATCTGATGGCATCTTATATTTGTATATGGAGAGCAATTAAAAATATTAATCCCTGAATCCCACCCAGAGATCTCTCACTGAATTGTCTGAGGTGTGTCTCAGGCATCACTCTTTCTTCATCTCCTCAGGTGAAGAAACACATGGCTGTGGTGGATTGACAACAGGTGGTCAAGCTGTAACACCCAGCTAAACTGAACCAGCATGGTGCTGAGTGTGGAGGCCCACCTGGGGTTGTTGCCAACTAAATAAAAAGGACTGGAGAAGAAGAAAAAGAAGAAGAAGAGGTGATGTTAGGGAGCTGTTGGTTCTCCTGAGGAGCTTGCCGAGCTTTCCTGGTATGAACTTGGCTGTTCTCATTGTCAAAGGAGCTTAGGACATTGTTGTCACTGAGAATGGCTACAGTTCACTTTGGGAGAGCGCTGGTCCTTATTCTGAGCATCACTTCCTGGCTCCAAAGGGGAAGATGGTGCACTGTTCAGTCTCCTGGAGAAGCTCGCCATGCTGGCATTCCTGGTATGGACTCAGGTGTTATCATCAGAGGAGCTCAGGACCTTGCTGTTGCTGAGGATGGCTGTGGTACTTTTCCAGGGAGCTCTGGTCCTTACTTTGAGTTTTGCTTCCTGGCTCCAGTGCAGATCCCTCAGCCTGCTAGCACAGACCTTCATCCTGCTGGTGCAGAATTTCTAGCTTCCACCACTGACCTTTCAGCCTTCGCAGCACAAATCCATGAAATAGACCTGCATGGGGCATTGTCATGGGCTCTAGGTTTTCAGTTGGACTCATGCAGGTCATTGCTGTGGGATCCAGGCCCTCCGCTGGATTCTTTGGGTCTTTAGTGTATGGACAGATCTCCTGCACTCTCTTTGTATATGACTCTTTGGGTGACTATTATAAAAAAATCCTACGAATTGTGTGTCCTGTATTGTTTCCCTTGACTACAACATGGCCAGAGTTAAGAAACCTGCTATCAGGTCTGAGCTGGAAGGAAGGTGTCCGGGTATGCATGTGAACCCTTACTCCATGTATAGTCTGACCTCCTACAGGGCTGGACAGTGCCAAACATCCTGGCATCTTCTCCTGCAGCTGTGGTACAGAGGGTTCTCAGCAAAATTTCAATATGTGTGCTTGGATGCATGCCAAACAGCATCATTCCCTTAGACATCTCATCCCTGAGGCATGGGCTACTATTTTAAATGTGCTGCAATGCAGAAACCCTTTAAGGAAAATTGAGTCCAGCTGGACCTGTTGCAATTACACTCAGGGCCGTCCTAACTTTTTAAGGAATGTCTAGACAGAAGCACCATCCAGACAACCCAAGGCAGAAGCTTTTAGGGTGGAGGTCTTTGTTTTCGTTACTGGTCAAGTCTCTGAGAAAGAAAACAGAGAAGGCTTCTCCAAGGCCAGTGATTTGGTTCTGTGACTTGCAAGGGAGAATTCTCCTGTATCTGGATCACTTGTCCGAATACTTTTGGGAGGATTCTCTGCTATTATCCCCTGTACACATTATGACCCAAGTACCTGAGTGTTCTGATAGGTTTATTAAGAAAACTAATAAAATCTCTAGAAAAGTACAGGGGTGAAAAGAAGAAGTCAGCAAACTTCACAATGAAACCTTGCAATACATGCCACTGTTGCCAAATAGTACTGTCGTCCACAGATTTTCATTTTAAAACAACAATGAAAACAACACTGAGCAGCATTTTGACTTTGAAAAGTTGCGAACACCACAGTGATGCATGACAGCAAAGAGTACGAGGAAACTGGATGGACCTTCACTATTCAGGGCCTAAGTTCTTATGAAAACTACATTTCTTGATGAAAAATACATTTCCTGCCTTCCTCTTCTTGCCCTCTTCTTCTTTTCTTTCTCTTTCCATCTTTTTCTTTCATTCCATAAACACTAGCTGAGCTAAGAAACAAAGTTCACAATTCATGTTCACTTGAGGTCTCAGTGTGATGGGGGGGGGCAAGGAATGGCTGCAGAAGCTGGCACAGGCCAGCATGTAGGGAGTCCTGAAGCAGAGGGTGTGGGAAGGTAACAGCGAAGCCCAAAGGTGAAAAGAAGCCTTCACTGAGGAACTCAGAACAGGCTTGCACAGTCTGAAAGGCGTCTAGGGCCCTTTCCTTCCAAGTTGCTCATAGAATCCTTAACCGGCCAGGCATTTCACGACCTCTTTTTTTTTGGTACCGAGAATCAAACTCAGGACCTTGCACTTCCTAGGCAGGCGCTGCACCACTGAGCTATATCCCCAGCCCTCATGACCTTTCTTAACTGTCTGTGGTCATTCTCAGGCATTAAGTCAGGTGACAGACAAAATCTATCAGTCAGTAACAATCAGGACTACCTTGCTTATGAAACAAACTTGGTTGCATGAACTAGGTAATTGAGTGGCCAAACAGATATGCTTCAGGCAAGCCTGGGTGCAGAGGCTCACAGCACCCCGTCCACCCTCTGCCTCTGGACTGCACTCCCTTGGGCGTGGCCTCACTTGAGGCAGGCTGTCCCCTTGCAGACTGACAGCTCTAAGTTCCCATGTGCTCCACAGCCCAGGCAGAGGACAAGGCTCTTTCTTACTCGTCTCTGCAATGTTCAGTAGCCCAGCTTGAGTCAGTGAGATCCTCGAACTCATCACGGTGGCTGAGGATGGAGCTGACTGATAGACCAGGCCCTTGGGACCACTGTGAGCGTCTGTACGAGGTTGTCCCCAAGCAAAATTAAGGGACCAAGACCAGAAGGGGCAAAGGGCTCTGAGCAATTTCGCACAACTGAAGTCTACTCCAGTATGAAGCACTTACTTCTGTAAGTCAGAAGCAAGAAAGTACATAGTAAAAAATAAAGGAGAAATACAAAAATTCCCCTATAATCACACTGCACAGATGTAATGAATGTATTTGCATTCACATTTTTTTCTTGTTCCCAAGCTAAAATGTACCCTATTTTTTCTGTTTTCCTTAGCTACACAGCAGGATCAAGTCTCTTCAAAAAATGGGACAGTCCTTCATGTGTTCGAAGAGGGCTTTCATGTCGCTGCTTTCTTTAACCCAGTGTTTTAACTGTGCTTCAGCTGTCTTGGTTCCAACTGAGTTGGGACAGTTGTCCAGGGAGAGTTCATGACCCTCCACCATCCTATGGCATGGAAGTGACCCTCCTCAGGGCTTGCTCCAGTTTGTCCAAATCAGGCCCCCATCCCTGACTAGTGTGGATGGGCAGCAGGGAAAGCCCTTCCTTTGCTCTACATGCTATATGTCTATTCATGAAGCCTACTATGAAATCAGTCTCCTGGCAGCTTGGACCCTCTGCTGGCTCAGATGGAACCTATTATGGATCACACCTAGATGTCACTCCAAAGCCTCATGTGCTCATAGGTGAGGCTTTTGGGAGGTGACTGGATCAGGAGTCAGTGACACTGGACTGGTCCACTGGTGGGTTTAGCATATTCTGGGTGTGGATAATGAATTTAATGAAAAGACCCACTCTGGGGGGAGGGGGGTGGCACCAACCAGTAGGCTTGTAGCCTGGATGGAATAAAAATAGAAAGAAGGCAGGCTTGCTGCTTCCTGCCTGCACTGCTATGGACTGTTCCTCTTCTCCCATGCCCCTCTGCCCTGCACGCTGCCCTACGTCAGAGCCAGCTATGGAC
Organism: Chinchilla lanigera; assembly: GCF_000276665.1. Lineage (NCBI taxonomy): Eukaryota > Metazoa > Chordata > Mammalia > Rodentia > Chinchillidae > Chinchilla > Chinchilla lanigera. Next base: position 21,346,486 of record NW_004955425.1, on the reverse strand, counting down.
TGAAGTCTCTCTCAACTGTGAGCCAAAATGAACCTGACCTTGTTTAACTTGCAGGTGTCAGGTATTTCATCCCAGCACTGAGAAGGTATCTAAGACACAGCCTGAAGTTCATCCAAGCTACTGAAAGCTGAGTCACTCCCTAATTTTTTGCTTCCCCATCTTTGGATTCACACTTTGCACCTTAGTGTTTAGTCTTTGCTAACCTTTTAGTTGGCCGTTCTGTTGTGGTTTTGGTCTTGTTCCAGCCGGAGAAGTCATTTAGAACTCTCTCCTGCCTTTCACATATCTGCTTTCCCTACAAGTTGTGGGCCAGAGGCATATGCACTCAAGGTGCATGTCACAGGTGGCCTGACCAGGCCAAGGGCTACAGCTCACCTGCAGAGTATGCACTTTGAGGGGCACTGATCTGTTAATCAGAGCTCTTGGAGTGTGATGATTGGATCAGCTCAGTGTGCTGTAACTCTGGGCCATGTACTCCATTGGTCGGTCTTGCCACAAGAGGCAAGAAGATGAGCTAGACTAGGTTACAAGTGGATAGAATTTAAGTGTAGATGGGAGAGTGTTCTAGGTGCTAGAGCTCCACAGATAGGACACAAGAGAAGGGAAAGGGATCCACCTGGAGAGAGAAGCCCCTGGAGCTGAGAAGGTAGGGAAGAAATGGATTGTGCCAGATCCCTGAGGACATAAATGTCATGCAGGGGAGTTTCCCTTTTGTAATTCATGAGGAGTTTACTATGCAGAGATTCTACAGCAGAGTCTGAGAGGTTCTTATGGGAAAACTTTCCCTGTAGGGCTTCAGAGGACAGAAGCTGGCTGAGAACACGCTAGAATCCAGATAATGGTAGGTAAGACCTCAAGCCAGGAGGTAATGGTGGAAGGGATGAACACAGGTGAAGAGAGAGAAGGCATTTTATTTTATTTTATTTTATTTTATTTTATTTTATTTTATTTAAAGTGTGTACGCCATTTAAGAAAAGGCATTTTAGAGATTAAGTCAAGAAGAGTTGGCAGGAGAAGGTACAGAATGTAAAACAGTGTAGTGGTTGATTGATTGTGTCAATTTGAGAAGTTTAGAAGCTTAACTAACTTGACTCAGCAATTGGCTTAGCAATTCTATACCCAAGGGTGTAGAAGAGCCACCCTAGGGTGGATCATGACCTAGATGATATAAAAGGCAAACGTGGAAGGACAGAGGGACCTCCCTTCTTCGGAGGAGCTCCAGTCTTCACTTTCACCTTGGAAGTCATCTCTTGGCTTCTAGCGCAGACTCTTCGGCTTCTGCTTTGTATCCTTCAGCCTTCCAGTGTAGACTCATCAGCCTTCTGTTGCACACCGATCGGCCTCCTGATATGGACTTGCACAGAATGCTGCAGTGAACTCCAGATCCTGGACTGGATCCTTCGGTCTTCAGTGGGCAAACACCCTCTACACGCTTCCTCATCCAACTCTTCGCCCGTTGTAAACCAATCTTGTAATTTCTTATACATTTGTACATCTTGTGTTATATCTGTTTCTCTAGTAAAACCCTGACTGATACAAACAGCAAGAAAGAAGGACTAATTAAGGATAATTCCAGTGCTTCAAGCTAGGGGAAACTGGAAAATGTGAATACCTTAATTCTCTATAAAATAAAAAAAATTAGAGTAGCATAAAAAAGGGTGACTGATTTGGAAAAAGAAGAGTTGGGAAAGAAGGGCTTGATTTTGGATAAGCCAGAGATACTAAGGGGATCCTAATAACAGTGGAATTGGAGGTGAGAATTTGTATCATTTTATCAAAATGAGAATCAAAGCTACAGAATTGGTTGTGTTCAGTGAAGAAGGGTGTGTAACAATTGATGAGAGCTCTAGATGGGCAAGTTTCAACTATAAAGCATCTTACAGTAGAAATTTTTAGTACTATCAACAGAATGCATGTCTGGGACAGGAGGATAACAACAATAAAGCACGGAAGGAGCAGGGAAGTGTCGGGGGAGACTGAGCAGATCATAATAACTATAATTAGGGTTTTTTTTTTACAAGTAATGGGAAGTGCAACTCAAACTGGTATAATAAAAACATAAATATATTGCTTCACTTGACTGGTAAATCCAGTGTAGCCCAAGCTCAGAAACATTTAGGAGCTTAAAGATGTTGACTATTTTTGCTCTGCTCACTTTATTCTGCTTTCCCATGTTGGCTCAGGAATTTTTTCCTTATAATAATGAAATAGTTGTCAGGAGCTCCACTCTATTTTCTCTAGCAAAAAAGCACAATTTCCCTCCACACAGTTCCAGTGCAGGTCTCCGTGGAGGACTAACCAGCTCTGGTGTCACGGCCATTGCTTGCCCACCTCTAAGCCAATCTCTGTGGCCAGGGGATTGTTACGCTCTGATGCTTAAACCAAGTCAGCACTCCTCTCTCAAGCCATAAGCAGAGTACGCAATATTTAAACTACATGGGCCGAGAACAGCAGGGGTTGGCTCCCAGAAGGAAACTGCGGTGCTCTTCTGAGAAGGTGGAATGGAAGCAACAGAAATTATCACTATCCTTGATGGAAACTAAGGGAAGAAGAACAGGGAAGAAAGTGGAAGAAGTCAGAGCGCCAGCAATCAGAAGACTGGTGGAGGTGGGGAGTGAACGGCGGACTTCAGACACAATTGCATCATTTGCTTCTTTAAAAGGTCAGAAGTATGGGAAGAAAACAGATTTTAGTGGGTGGAGGGGCGAGTGGCAGTAGAAACGCTGTAACAGCTTAGATTTGTTTTAAAGGAGTGTATGGGTGATGCCAAGTGGGGAGAATAGCTCAGCCCCAATTCTGTCCCATGGTCACCGAGCAAGGCCCTATGAGTGTGAGAGGAACAGCTCCCAAAGAATGTCCTCACGAATCTCAAGCTTAGGGTGAAAGAGCATGTGAATGAATAAACGATGAGGAGAAAGAGCCGTTGGTGACTCCCAGGTTGTAGGATGGGAGGAAACAGCAGCGGGAAGCTGAGACGAGGTCAGGGTGGTCACAGAAGAGAGGGAGATGACATCCATCCGGGGTTTCAGGAAAGGCTCTTCAGGGGAGGTGGTGCCTGAGCTGGGTTTTGTAGGATGGATGGGAATTCATTTTAGGAAGCAAAATAAGGAAAGAAATGTCAAGTAGAAGCCAAGCATTTCTTTCAGAGGCTTGTGGTACATGTTGCTGGAGAGGATAGGACGGAGGCAGGAAGGGTGTGGAGGGGCCTGTGTGATACACTGTCCGTGGGTGGTCCCTGGTGGAAAGGATTTAAGTCAGGCAGAGAGGGCATCAGGTTAGGAGGTGGGAAGAAAGTCTGGCAGAGAGGCAACAGCATGAGAGGGGTCAGTCCATGCCCTGGGAAGCCGGGACACAGTCCAACCCCGCAGCAGGACAGGGGTGAGGGAGGCAGGGAAGGGTCATCAGAAACAGGGGGAACAGGTAAGACTGGGGATTCTTGGATGGAGGAATGGGAAAGAGGGAAACTTTGGAGGCAAAGCATGGGCTCTGGGAAGGAGGCAATGAGGAAGGGACAGTGGGAGGGGGCAGCCCCCCGGGAGGCAGGACACTGGGCCCCAGTCGCGTGGACAAGAGCCAGGCTCAGCGCTGTTGGGCAGCTGGGACAGGGAGTGCGCCTGTGAACCGGGAATGATACCGAGGAGGGCAGGAGAGCAGCTGGACCTCAGCGGTTGCTTACTGCGAGCACACAGGCTTCAGGTCCCGGGGGAGAGGAGGGTTCGTGAGGAGCAGTGGCCGTGGAGTCCCGTCCCTCCTGGGCACTCTTCTGCTGCCTGCTTCCCTGAGTCTGCAGTGACTCCACCAGCGGTTCCAGGGGTGGGGGGCCTGGCAGACGCTCCTGGGAGCTTCTTCAAACTGTCGCCTGCCCTGGCACCTGACTGGGGACATCTGGAGCGAGGCCTGAGCGTGAGTGTTGTTAGAAAACTTCGTGTGTGACGCTCTGAAAGGCATGGCACCCCCCTCCACAGTTAAGAATCCCTTAGATGTGGGACTGAGCTCTGGAACCGTGACGGTGTGGGCGAAGTTGGGGTGGAGCGGTTTGCAGAGGCTGCGGGGTGCGAAGTGACTCAGGAAAGGAGGGTCCGTTGAGGAGGAGGCTGTGCTAGCAGATGTGGGGAGACCCATGTTCTCAGCCGGGGTGGATCCGCCTCTGTGGGCCGTTGCCAGGCTGATGCCCACCTGCGGGTGGCCTTTGTGCGGCTCCTCCCTTCCCTGTCTCCCCGTGCCCACTTTAACCTGGCCAGCGTTAACATGCGAGGCGGTGTTTGTCAGCGGAAGGGATCACAGAATCTCAGTGCAGTGAGCATAACCAGGGTTTTGAAATATCGCGTCCATCTTTCTAGAGGCAAGTGATGAAAATGGGGAGAAATCCCCAAAACTATTGGCAATGGAAGGTTGGGGAGCTTCGAGCTGCAACAGCTTGTGTGAACACTGCCCTCTTCTGGCCACAGCCAGACCTGCGGCTGAAAGACAACGGCATTCCAGGTGGAGGACAAGGAATTTAGTGTCTGAGCCATCACAGGTCTAGTCCCACACATCAATAAATCCACCGATATGACTGATTAGGTAAAAACTTAGCTTGAAAATTTAGGTTTGGAGCTTTTCCAGTTAACTGCGCTTCAAAAATTTCCTTAGAAAATGTTGTGATGTGCATGTGAATGTCATTGGGAGACAAGTTACAGAGAGAGTGATTTTTCCTGGAATTAATTAAAGAAATTTCAAATAATGCCTGACACTTTTATACTGTTCATGACAATGTCCAATATTTATTGGACATTTATAATTACTGGCACTTTTCATGCATTACATCAGTTAATTTTCACAACTGCCCAGGAAACAAGAACTACTAGCTCCCATACTTAATGGATGAGGTAACTGAGGTATAAAGAACCTAAATACCGTGATTAAGGTCACCAAACCTTGGCAGACCATGCAACTAAACCCAGAATCCGTCTGCAGCCTACTTGTGGCAATCATGCCAACCGCCTCACCACACACACTCCAAAGTGTAGAACTGCTCCAACCTCCAAAGGGTTTCTTTTTCTTTCCATGGTCCCAACAGCATTTTTTGAGCCTGGCTGCCTCTCAAACAGAGACCATGCAATTAAACCCAGAATTCATCTGCAGCCTACTTGTTTTGTTTTTCTTC